>NC_045956.1:100244391-100544910 GCF_010909765.2 Amblyraja radiata
TTATTCTTAACAAAATTTCATTAATCTGAACACCTTTAATTCAAAACTATTGTAACATCTCACAATTGGATTCTCCTAAATTCTGAGGGAATTTTTTTATCAATTAACCCTTCCTGGTCAAGATTCCATCATCTGGAGTTTCATGTCTCTCCACCATCACTTGCTAGCTGTTACCCCACTGCTTTCCCTCGCCTCTTTCTACCAGCTTTCACCCCTCGACTCCAGTCTTGAAGGGTTCGAGTTGAAACATCGTCCGTCCATTTCCCTCCACAAATGCTTCCTCCAGTAGTTACTTTTTTTGTAACAATATTTTTGTCTGTTCCTATGGTTTCCTTTTATTGCCTGTATTTACTATGAGAGTTTAAAGTGAATCCCAAAAGCTTATTGTTATTCCAGAGTCTTAAACAATTGATATATGTCCTTAATGTCCAAAGGAACTGATGTTGAAATATGAAGATTGAATTCCTTTTGGTGTCCGCATAAAATGGACAACAGAACTTTTTATTTATGCCAGATTCAATTTACCAGCCGTATTCTTCTTCTACCACTGACTCTTCTGACTTCACAGTTCCATTAAAAGCCCTCATGTATAGTGTGATTATAATGACCACAGTCCCATTATAAATATATTTAAGCCCATGAGCTTTTGAAAAAGTTACTTTTATAACTACTAAACCAGGTTCGCTTCTTAATAAACAGACACCACACAAACTGTTTGGTAGACCAGTTCAAAACTTTACTTAACATCGGCCGATGGAAGGGAGCGAGAATTCCAGCTAAGTGACCAATATAGACACTCGACTGTCCTCTGTTCCCTTCTCTGAACAACAGAATTACATCGCATTATATAGTGTTTCTTTGTCACATTAGCACATTCCACAGACATTAGTCATGGTCAGAGGTACAGGAAAAGGCATCACATCAAAGGCCTTTTGTTTACAGTTATGATATACTAAAAACATTGGCCATTTGTTTTAGGTCATTTTATCTTCAAGGAGATCACCCTAGCTCTTTCGCTGTTTCCTTTCTGTCACTTGGTCCTTCATAAACATAGGCCATTTGTTTTAGGTCATTTTATCTTCAAAGAGATCACCCTAGCTCTTTCGCTGTTTCCTTTCTGTCACTTGGTCCTTCATAAACATAGGCCATTTGTTTTAGGTCATTTTATCTTCAAAGAGATCACCCTAGCTCTTTCGCTGTTTCCTTTCTGTCACTTGGTCCTTCATAAACATAGGCCATTTGGTTTATGGCATCTTATCTTTCCACTTCCCTGGATCCTCTCTCATCACTTTGCCCCTCCTAAACATTGGTCATTTGGTTTATGGCATCTTACTTCAAAGATGTGACTAGCTGTTTCTCTCTTCCTTTATTGCCTCCTCCCCCATAAACATTGGTCATTTGGTTCATAGCATCTTACTTCAAAGATGTGACTAGCTGTTTCTCTCTTCCTTTATTGCCTCCTCCCCCATAAACATTGGTCATTTGGTTCATAGCATCTTACTTCAAAGATGTGACTAGCTGTTTCTTTCTCTGTCACTTCCTCACTTGGGAGACAATGTTATGGTACTTATTATCCCACACACTGCAACCTGAGGCAAGCCTAATTTGACACTAAATATAAGCTGTAAGCTAGCCCAGAAACCCATTTTAATTTCTTCTTATTTTTATAACTTTATTCGGCTTCATCATTTTAGTGCTGCAAGTACTGTTCTTTTTACAATTACAAAACATCAAATGATGGATGGTTTTGCAAAACTCTCAGATTGGAAGTGTGTCTCAGTTGTCACTAATTACTATCTTCACCTCTTATCTTATCCCAACCTGAATCATCGGTTAGCCACATTCTTTAGAGATGCTGCCTGACCCGTTCAGTTACTCCAGCACTTTTTGTGTTTTTTTGTTTACCAGCATCTGCAGTTCCATATGTTTCAATAAGAGGCTTTGGGTTGCCAAAAAAATAACGAGTGGGACTTTCAATTGCAAGCTTCTCATTTTCTGCTTTCACAATGGATGACCAATCATGGGATGTCAGCGCACTGGCTGCTCAATAGCTGTGCAAGGCTACTGTGATGCAATTTTCAAGTGGATTGTAAATAGATGATGTAGCATCTGCCTTGATGATTACGTAAATATGTAAATCACTGTCTTCCATTTGTTTGGATAGAAGACAAATATCATTAATGTATTTGTTAGCAGCAAACAACAAACATACTAAGTCTGTAAAATAAAGCAAATGTTTATCCTTCAAAATACAGAGATCCTTTTGGCAAAAGTTGTAGCAGTATATACAGTAAGTGCCTGGAGCATACTGCTTGGGTTGGTGGTGCAAGCAGATACAAAAATTGTGTTTTAGAAAATGTTAGGTATGCACATTGATTGGCAGAAAATGCAAGGAAATGGATCATGTGCAGGGAAAAGGAATTTGTCCCTTCCCACCCGAACTACCCCCTCTCCGGGCACTTTCCCTTTACAACCGCAAGAAATGCTACACTTGTCGCCAGCTTTTGGTGTGCTGGCCTTTATAAATCAGAGCATTGAGTATAGAAGTTGGGATGTAATGTTAAATTACTTTAATTTGGCATCATGTTCCGCACTGACCATGGGCTGAAACGTCTGTTCCTGTGCTGTACAGTTCTTCGTACAGTTCTGTGTTTCCAGCGATAAATATGCTGACTATATTGGTGCAATCCTTTTCGTAACGTGTAAAAGGTCGTGGCAGCGTATAATATTTGTATCGGCTTAAATGATTTTAATTATAAAACCGAAAGTGTAATGTTGTTATTGGAAGATTTGTCACATTTCATGCTCCCTTGTGTCAAAGAGGTGGGTATGATTGCTGAGGAAATATTTCCACACATTCTCAGCATCTAGCAATAGCTGACGAAAAACAAAGTAAGTAGAGTGGGAAAGAAGGTGTATGCTATGCATGCCTTTATTGATCGGGCCATTGAGTATAAGAAACAGGAAGTAAGTTACAGCTTTATAGGACTTTGGTTAGGCTGCATTTGAAGTCTTGTGCTGTTCTGGTTGTCTTATTACATGAATGATGTGGAGATTTGGGAGAGGCTGTAGAGGTGGTTTACCAGAATGCTGCCTGGATTAGAAGGCCTTGCCTAGAAGGAGAGGTTGGACAAACTTGGATTGTTTTCTATCAAATGTCAGAAGTTGAGAAAAGACCTGATAGAAATATAAAATTATGAGAGGCATAGATGGGGTAGACAGGCAGAACCTTGTTCTCAGGGTGTAAATGGCAAGATCTAGAGGGCAGAGCTTTAACATGAGAGGGGAACAGTTTAAAGGAGATGTGCAGGGCAAGCTTTTTAATAGAGCATGGTGGGTACCTGAAACATGCTGCCAGGAGTGGTATGGAGGCAAATATGAGTATACCATTTACGAGACTTTTAGATAGGCACATGGATATGCAGGGAATAGAGAGATGTGGGACATGTGCATGGCAGAGGAGATTAGTTTAACCTGGCAACTACTTCAGCTCAGACATTGCAGGCTGAAGAGCCAGTTACCGTACTATATTGTTCTATGTTCTGGACCACAGTCATCATGTCTGTGTATAAAATCATGATGGTAATCAATAATCTGAATCTACAATCTTTTTCTCAGGCTAGGGGACTCAAAAACTAAGCATAGGTTTAAGGTGAAAGGGGAAAGACATAACAGAAATCCGACGGACAACTTTATTTTAACTTTCTCACGTACAAGCTGCCAGAGAAAGTTGTTGAGGCAGAAACAACAATGACATTGAAAAGACATTTGGACAGGTGCGTCGATAGGAAAGATTTGGAGGGATATTTGCCAGAACCGGGCAAATGGGTCAAGTTTAAATTGGGCATCTTGTTGGCACGGTAGAGTTGAGGCTGAAGGATCTGTTTTCGTGCTGTGACTCCATGAAAGTAGAAGTGACATAACATTGAAAATGCATTTTAATTTTGGAGGCAGACTACAATGCACTCTTTTTATTTTAGATTTGCAACCTTTGCAGTTTTCATATAATGCATACAGTTTATAATGACTGAACTATTTCAGTAAACTCTTAGTCAGCTGATTGCGTGCTACTGTGATGAATGTGTTTGGTTTTTGTGATTTCACCATGTTATAAGTAATGGAAGTACATCAGTTGAATTTATAAAAATGGAAGAAGGCATGATTGATTTGCTTCATTTTTACTTGCGTGCAGTAATTTCAAGCAATAATTTCTATTTTGCATTTTTTGTGAGAAAAACTGAATTATAGATGCGTTTTTAATCCCATTATAGTTTACACTTAATCTGCTGGGAATTAATATGGGTTAATAATCCTTTTGTTTTAGGAACATTTCATGGACGTGATAAGGAATCAAGAGTTTCTACTGCTGCCAGCAAATGAGATTGTTAAACTGCTGGCAAGTGATGATATGAATATACCAGATGAAGAAACTATATTAAATGCATTGCTCAGCTGGGTGCGGCATGATGCAGATACCAGGCAAAAAGAACTCAGCAAACTGCTGGCATACATCAGACTTCCTCTCCTCTGTCCTCAGGTAAATTAAAAAAAATTGCCATCAATCTATTGAGTCATTACATGGACATGATCTTCATCAACAGTATTTAACAAACATTTCATTTTAGAAAGAACAAGTCATTAGCATTTTCAAGAGGATAATACAAGCAAGTAACATGGTGCTGCGTTCTAATTTTAAGTTAATTCTGATGGGTGAAGTTTTATTAAAATATCCAAATGATATAAGAATTACATTTGTCTTTGTCATAGAGTGATACAGTGTGGAAAGACCTTTCGGCCCAACTTGTCCACACCGGTTAACATGTCCCAGCTACACTAGTCCCATCTCCATATCACTCCAAACCTGTCCCATCCATGTATTACTGATTTTGTGCAAGGTCCATATCTCTGCCATGTGATGTCCATTTAAAAAGATAGCCTTGATTGCGATACACTAAGATGCAAGTACATTTTTAAAGACCTGATGCTAAAGATATGTAAATCAAATAGATTGATTCATCAAATAGTGTAATTTAAAATATTTTTAAACTCGCATACTTTTTAATTTGGTAGTTATCAAGATAGAAATAGCCTTCCACAACTCCAATAAAAACAGTAGCGTGTCATTGAAAATTGACCAGATGCAGTGGCCAATTTTCAACACATGTCTTTGTGGCTTGGCATCCATTTGGAAGTACAAACTGACTTTTTGGTAGGGTTTTCATTTGCCTTTGCTCTTTATTCTGGCATAAAATGTTCTCCCAAATTATGTCAACAGTAATCCAACACGCAAAATTCATCTTCAGTGAGATGGTTGCCTTTCAGACTAGTGAGGTGAGGGTTAGGGCCAGAATGGCCAAGTGTTGCGCACACGCACATGCACACGCACACGCACACACACACACACACACACACACACACACACACACACACACACACACACACACACACACACACACACACACACACACACACACACACACACACACACACACACACGCACACTAAAGCCACCAACAATATATACTGTTCGTCTTCCCCTTTACCTCCAGATAGATAGATAGATAGATATAATTTATTGCCACACAACCAGGGTCGGTGGAAATTTGGGTTGTCAGCAGCAGTACAATAATAAAGAACACACAATAAAACTGTAACACAAACATCCACCACAGCATTCATCACTGTGGTGGAAGGCACAAAAATTTGGCCAGTCCTCCTCCATTTCCCCCCCGTGTACAGGACCAGAGTCCAGAGTCAGTCCAGGATCGGCTCTTCCTCACCGGAGACCGTGGCTTTAAGATGGTGTAGGCCGCAGGCCGGCGGTCGAGATTTAAAGTCTTCGCCGCAGCCAGAAGCACCGTAGACTGCAGGGCCGGCGGTCGAAGCTCCCCTCCAGGGGTGATGGTAAGTCCATGCCGGCCCAGCGGTAGAAGTTGGCCGCGGGCCGGCAGTGATGGCTTCTTCTTCCCCCGGGTCCCCCACGAGGGATCCCGGGCTGTAGACGCCGCACCAGCTGGAGCTCTGCAGACCGTGGCTTCAGGCTGCGACTTCAGGCTGCCGGCTGCCCCGGGCCAGCGAAACGGAGTGCTCCCCTCCAGCGAGCCCCAGCGAGGGCTCACCCGCTCCACGCCGAGAGTCCACGCTGCGCCCGCCGCTGAAGCCCCGGGCGCGTCTCCGGGAAAGGCCGCGCCGATCCTTGATGTTAGGCCACGGGGGAGGCGACCTGGAAAAAGTCGCCTCTCCATGGAGGAGGCGACCGAAGCGGCTTCCCCCTTACCCCCCCACACCACCCCCCACACAAAACACACGAAGGAACATTAAATACATACTTTAAAACATACTAAAAAAAAATTTTAAAGTTGAAAAAACTGACGCGCTGCTGACATGGCTGCACACAGAGGAGCGCCCCCCTACAGGATACACCCTCGTGTGTGCTAGTATTGCTTTGAGATCAAGGTCAAGTTTATACCCAACTTCCTCGGGCTGTTACTGATGTTGTGCTGCATCTTACAATTTGCTATTCATTAATACGTGAAATGGAAACCCAACTCCACACTTGGGAGAGAAGACTATCCACCTTCTCATCACATGAACACTAATATTTTCTGGCATTATCAACTTCTCAAAAATCCAGGCCTTCAGTGGCCATACTTTGGTCCTTCAAAACCTCCTTGGCAATCTCTTCCCAGTATTGTCAGTCTGTAGTCTAGAAGGGCATCTGGTGTCAACTTGTATATAGAACTGGTCTCCTGCTATCACTCAACTCCAGCAGCCTGCTCAGTCTCACTGAGCCAATTGGAGCAATCTCCAACCAACCCCTGCAACTATTCCATCAATATATAATTTATCTTTGATGGTAACACTCTCCAGTAGTTTGCTCTGCATTTTTTTTGTGTTGCACTATATCTCTTTAAGAATTGCCATTCAAGAAATGCTGGAGAACGCTATGCTGAAGCTGAGAGCAGCAATAAACAAGGACATCCTAAAATACTGCTCCATGATCCTCGCAATTGGAGATCTTTCACAAATTGTGTTTGGGCACCTGCTAGGCTGCCTCAACCCATTAAAAGACAGTGAAACCAATTTGTGTGTAACAGTGGGTTAGGCATGTAACATTTCAACTTCCCTGTTTCATAAAATTTCTGACATTCTCCTTTTATATTTTCTGATCCAAAGAGCCGTTTAATGTAGGCATTTGTGCATGAAACAAAGCATTTCAGTCTCAAACATAACCGTATTTATCTATGTTAGCAGAAAACCTGCAACATTTGTTTTAGCAAAAGCTGTATAGCTCTTAAAACATCCTAGAGAATTCAATCCTTGAAGGGTTAAAATGACCTTGCATAAATAGGCTGGCAAACTGATAATAGTCTGAAGAAGGGTCTTGACCAGAAACATTATTCATTCCTTCTCTCCAGAGATGCTGCCTGTCCCGCTGAGTTACTCCAGCATTTTGTGTCTATCTTCTGACAAACTGATAGTTGTTGCCAAACTCTAGATTGACAACTTGACAAGTCATTAAAGCTTTGAATGTAACCCTTGTGTCAAGTAGTTACATTTATTCTGAAATTAATCCCTGAGGTTTTCATAAATATGACAGTGGTCAACAGCACAAGCAGAAATAGCAGCTTGGAGACCCAAGAAACTGTGGATGCTGGAATCTTGACCAAAGCACTAAATGTTGGAGGAATTCAGCAGGGGGAAACTGTATTTTCTCAGTCCTACCTGGTCGGAGATGCGGCTTTCCTCCGAGTCGCATTTTTGCCCTCTCCATGCGGCCTGCCAGCGGAACTGGAGCGGCGTTTCCTGCCGGGACCGGCTGGGACTGCAGCTTTGGCGGCGGCACAGCGCTGAGGCACCGTCGTGGAGTGGGCGATGCCTTGCCCGGGTCGCCGTGTGGGGCTCCGGAGGGCTGAAGACCGCCGACGGGAACATCGCGGAGCTGTGGCTGCGGGCGTCCAGATGCGGGTGGCACTGATTTCAAACACCGCGGGGCCTGGGATCTCTCGTCAGGCTCCGACCAGCGCGGCCTGTGGACTTCGGGAGCCGCGGTCTCCGGGGAGGAAGCGGCCATTCCAGTTACTCCAATGCCGCTGAAGAGTGTTCTCCCGACGCCGGAACTCCATCATCCGGTTAGAGGGCCTATGACATCGGGCCGCCGTTGCGGCGACTGCGGAGGCCTCAAATAGGATGAACTAAGAGGAGGAGGACTGGAATTTTTAGTGCCTTCCCTCACAGTGGAAAGTGTTGATTCTGCTGTGGGGGGGGCGTTCATGTTAAATTCTATAGTGTGTTGTGTCTTTTCTTTTTTTAAATTTTATATGGATGTATGGTAATCTGATTTCTTCTCTGTAAAGCACTTTGGCTTCAACGTGATTTGATTTAAAAGTTGCTATATAAATAAAAATTACTTACTTACTTACTTAATTCTGTCTGTATCAGAACAGGCCAGGTCATCCATCTGAGATATTGATGCGTGGATAGAAAAGGTTGAGAGGGATATGGGCCAAACGCAGGCAAACTAGAACAGGTAGACATTTTGGTCAGCCTGGATGGGATGAGTCGGAGGGCCTATCCCTGCTGTATTGCATTTTGACTTGGTTGTTCCATCTTCATTAGTACAGCCTGACCAACTTGGCATATCCTACACCCTGCATTACACAGCTTTTTCATTCCTTTATCTATATTCACGCTTTATTTTCCCGCATCTCATAGTCTACACCAATTTTTTCTTTCCCTCATCCATCAACCTGTACAAAAGGGACGGGTTACACCTTAACTGGAGGGGGACCAACATTCTGGCAGGCAGGTTTGCTAGGGCTACACATGTGGGTTTGAACTAAATAGAGGGGGGGAGGGATTAACAAATTGGGAGTATAAAGATGGAGTTGAAGTGGAAGTGAGTACAAGAAAAGTTACAAAAGACTTTCGAATTAATGGGAAGGAAAGTTCGAGAAGGGATAAGATAGTAATGTCAGGCCCAATAGTGACCGGTCAATAGAGGGCCAATAGAGAGGGGAGGTGAATACCGAAGTTAAAGTGTTTTATATGAATGCGCAAAGTATAAGAAATAAAGTGAATGAGCTTGAGGCTCAGTTAGAAATTGGCAAATAATATTTTGGGTGAATTACAGAGACATGGCTGCAAGAGGACAAGGGCAGGGAACTGAATATTCAAGGGTATACATCCTATCGGAAAGACAGACAGGTGGGCAGAGAGGGTGGGGTAGCTCTGTTGGTGAGTAATGAAATTCTGTCCCTTGCGAGGGGTGACATTGAAACAGGAGATGTAGAGTCAGTATGGATAGAACTGAGGAATTGTAAGGGTAAAAAGACCCTAATGGGACTTATCTACTGCCCCCCGCAAACAGTAGCCTTGATATAGGGTGCAAGTTGAATCAAGATTTAAATTTGGCATGTCGTAAAAGTAATGCTACGGTTGTTATGGGAGATTTCAACATGCAGGTAGACTGGGAAAATCAGGTTGGTACTGGACCGCAAGAAAGGGAGTTTGTGGAGTGCCTCCGTGATGGATTCCTAGAGCAGTTTGTACTGGAGCCTACCAGGGAGAAGGCAATTCTGGATTTGGTGTTGTGTAATATACTGGATTTGATAAGGGAACTCGAGGTAAAGGAGCCATTAGGAGGTAGTGACAGTATAATGATGATAAGTTTTAATCTATAATTTCATAGGGAGATGGGAAAATCGGAAGTATCAGTGTTACAGTTGAACAAAGGGGACTATTGAGCCATGAGGGAGGAGCTGGCCTAAGTTGACTGGAAAGATACCCAAGCAGGAATGACAATGGAACAACAATGGCAGGTATTTCTGGGAATAATACAGAAGGTGCAGGATCAATTCATTCCAAAGAGGAAGAAAGATTCCAAGGGGAGTAAGGGGCGACCGTGGCTGACAAGGGTAGTCAGGGTTCAGCGTAAAAATCAAAGAGAAGAAGTATAACATAGCAAAGATGAGCGGGAAGCCAGAGGATTGGGAAACTTTTAAAGAGCAACAGAAGGTAACTAAAAAGGCAATAAAAAATGAGGTACTAAGGTAAGCAAGCCAATAATATAAAGGAGGATAGTAAAAGCTTTAGGTATGTGAAGAGGAAAAAAATAGTTAAGACCAAAGATGGACCCTTGAAGACTGAAATAGGTGAGTTTATGAAGGGGAACAAGGAAATGGCAGACGAGTTGAACAGCTACTTTGGATCCGTCTTCACTAAGGAAGACACAAACAATCTCCCTGATGTACTAGTGGCCAGAGGATCTAGAGTGACGGAGGAACTGAAGGAAATTCACATTAGACAGGAAATGGTGTTGGGTAGACTGATGGGACTGAAGGCTGATAAATCCCCAGAGCCTGATGCTCTGCATCCCAGGGTACTTAAGGAAGTGGCTCCAGAAATCGTGGACGCATTGGTGATCATTTTCCAATGTTCTATGGATTCAGGATCAGTTCCTGTGGATTTGACGATAGCTAATGTCATCCTACTTTTTATGAAAGGCAGAAGAGAGAAAACAAGGAATTATAGACCAGTTAGCCTGACATCGGTGGTGGGGAAGATGCTGGAGTCAATTATAAAAGATGAAATAGCAGCACATTTAGATAGCAGTAGCAGGATCGGTCTGAGTCAGCATGGATTTACGAAGGGGAAATCATGCTTGGCTAATCTTCTGCAATTTTTTGAGGATGTAACTAGGAATATGGACAAGCGAGAGCCAGTGGATGTAGTGGGTACCCGGACGGGGCATCGAAGAACGAGAAGCCAAAGCCAAATAAACGAACGGGCGCAATGCCGAAAAGCCAGAAAACGTACAGGACGTCTCCGGGGACAGGATTTGTCCGAGACCTTGTCAGCGATTGGTCCAGACCCCGCGTCCATCACATCACTGGCCGTGGGAGGCGGGAGGGTGGGGGGTATTTTTAATTTTCCTTCGCCGCTTTTGGCCTGCCAAAGATCATAGAGCGGATTATTTTTGTAAACGTTGATCTGCCATGGTGGTGCTTGGGGTTAAGAGGCTGGAATCTCTCTCTCCCTCTCCCTCTCCCTCTCCCTCTCCCTCTCCCTCTCCCTCTCCCTCTCCCTCTCCCTCTCCTCTCCCTCTCCCTCTCCCTCTCCCTCTCCCTCTCCCTCTCCCTCTCCCTCTCCCTCTCCCTCTCCCTCTCCCTCTCCCTCTCCCTCTCCCTCCCCCGTCCTCTCCCTCTTCCCCCCCATCCTCTCCCTCTTCCCCCCGTCCTCTCCCTCTTCCCCCCCTCCTCGTCCTCGTCCCTCTTTCCCCCCCCGTCCTCTCCCTCTTCCCCCCCCTCCCCGTCCTCTCCCTCTTCCCCCCCTCCTCTTTCCCCCCCTCTTTCCCCCCCCGTCCTCTCCCTCTTTCCCCCCCGTCCTCTCCCTCTTCCCCCCCCCCCCCCCCCGTCCTCTCCCTCCCTCTCTCCCCACCCTCTCTTCCCTCCCCCTCCCTCTCTAACTATCTATCTATTGATCGAGAGAGAGTAAATAATGCGCTCTATGATCTTTGGCAGTCTAAAAGCGGCAAAGGAAAATATAAATTGCCCCCCACCCTCCGGCCAGTGATGTGATGGATGTGGTGTCTGGACCAATCGCTGGCAATGTCTCGGACAAATACTGTCCTTGGAGACGTCTTCCTTTATCTGGCTTTTCGGCGTCACGTATTTGGCTTTTCGGCGTCGCTCCCGTTTGGTTATTTGGCTTTTCGGCGTCGTTTCCGTTCGGTATTTTGGCTTCCAATTCTTGGCTTCAGCTTCTCGTCCTTCGACGCCCCGTACGCACATGGATGTAGTGTACCTGGACTTTCAGAAAGCATTTGATAAGGTCCCACATAGGAGATAAGTGGGCAAATTTAGAGCACATGGTATTGGGGTAGGGTACTGACATGGATAGAAAATTGGTTGGCAGACAGGAAACAAAGAGTAGGGATTAAAATGCAGAATGGCAGGCAGTGACTAGTGGGGTACTGCAATGCTCGGTGCTGGGACCGCAGCTATTTACAATATACATTAATGATTTAGATGAAGGGATTAAAAGTAACATTAGCAAATTTGCAGATGACACAAAACTGGGTGGCAGTGTGAACTGTGAGGAGGATGTGGAATTATCTGCCTCAGAGGGAGGTGGAGGCAGGTTCTCTGGATGCTTTCAAAAGAGAGCTAGATAGGGCTCTTAAAAATAGCAGAGTCAGGGAATATGGGCAGAAGGCAGAAACGGGGTACTGATTGGTGATGATCAGCCATGATCACATTGAATGGCTCGAAGAGCCGAATGGCCTACTTCTGCACCTATTGTCTATTGATGCTATGAGGATGCAGGGTAACTTGGACAGTTTGAGTGAGTGGGCAGATGCATGGCAGGTGCAGTTTAATGTGGATAAATGTGAGGTTATCCACTTTGGTGGCAAAAACAGGAAGGCAGATTATTATCTGAATGGTGTCAAGTTGGGAAAAGGGGAAGTACAACGAGATCTGGAGGTCCTTGTTCATTAATCACTGAAAGTAAGCATGCAGGTACAGCAGGCAGTGAAGAAAGCGAATGGCATGTTGGCCTTCATAACAAGAGGAGTTGAGTATGGGAGCAAAGAGGTCCTGCAGTTGTACAGGGCCCTAGTGAGACCACACCTGGAGCATTGTGTGCAGTTTTGGTCTCCAAATTTGAGGAAGGACATTCTTGCTATTGAGTGAGTACAGCATAGGTTCACGAGCTTAATTCCCGGGATGGCGTGACTGTCATATGTTGATAGAAGGGAGCGGCTGGGCTTTTATACTCTGCAATTTAGAAGGATGAAAGAAGATCTTATTGAAACATATAAGATTATTAAGGGTTTGGACACGCTAGAGGCAGGAAACATGTTCCCGACGTTGGGGGAGTCCAGAAACAGAGGCCACAGTTTAAGAATAAGAGGTAAGCCTTTTAGAGCGGAGATGAGGAAAAACATTTTCACACAGAGGGTTGTGAATCTGTGGAATTCTCTGCCTCAGAAGGCAGTGGAGGCCAATTCTCTGTATGCTTTCAAGAATGAATTGGATAGAGCTCTTCAAGATAACAGAGTCAAGGGATATGGGGAAAAGGCAGGAGCGGGGTACTGAGTGTGGATGATCAGCCATGATCACAGTGAATGGCGGTGCTAGCTCAAAGGGCCGAATGGCCTACTTCTGCACCTATTGTCTATTGTCAGCCAGATGACCTTGTTTACAGCTTGTCTGTGTCAATACTGGCCTCATTGTATCTGAAATATTGCCGTTATCCTATCCATCCCTCCCCACCCTCTCTGCAACTTAATACTAATTTATTTTCTCTCTCCCAGTTCTGCAACCTAAAATATTAACTCCAGTTCCGTTTCCACAGACTGACCTGCTGAATGTTTCCAGCATTTTCTGCTTTTATTTCAAATTTCCCACGGCTGCAGTTTTAATGTAATTTTTAAATCTGGTACTTTTGGTCACTGAACTTCAAGAATGATTGAGAGAGTAAGTTGTTTTATTAATGTCCTTCATATCTTGCTTTTGATCTGAGGTGAGGAGCTTTTTCCTGATGGCCTTGGGTAATAATTTTTTTTTCTCGACAGGAAGCGTGCAGTCAAACTTGTAATTGCTGCATTTATTTGATTTATTGCACCGTGATGAAAAGTGACAAAAGTCATCCATCAAATTTCACACTATGCTTTGGATCAGCAAAAGCAGATATAAAATTCTGCTTGAAGGTTCCCTTAAAATTCTGCTTGAAGGTTCACATATTTTTATAAATCTGTCATTTAGATTCTCCCCCATGCTGCTTTCTCTCCCAGTGCACACTGTGAATCAAATAACCTCCTGTGCCATAAAAGTCTGATTATATTCAGCATGTATTTATACTACATGTTAGTGCTTGGGTTTTTAAAATGTTGGACTCTCTATTATGGATCCAGTGTCTCGTCTCACTTTCTGCGACCTGCAAAAGATAACTCTGAAGAAGGGTCTCGACCCGAAACGTCACCCATTCCTTCTCTCCAGAGATGCTGCCTGTCCCGCTGAGTTACTCCAACTTTTTGTGTCTATCTAAAGATAATTCTACCACTATCTTAACAAGTTTTCACTTTGAAAGATCAATCAAGTAAGACATTTTTTTAAATTATAAGAGCAATAGTAATCTATAGAAGTATATAAAATTATGAGACCCAGATAGGGTAGAAAGTCAGTCTTTTCCTAAGGAGGAAATGTCAAATGCTGGAGGTCAAAACTTTAAGGTGAGTGGTGCAAAGTTAATGGAATTATGCAAAATTATGCAATTTTTAGACAAAATGGTAGGTGCCTGGAATGCACTGCCAACGAGGTGCAAGAACAGATACAAAAGCAACATTTCAGAAGATTTAGACAGGCACATGAACAGGCAGGGGACGGAGGGATATATACCATTGTGCAGGCAGTCAGATTATTTTAAAATGGCATCAGGATAAGCAGAGGCACCCTGAGCTGAACGGCCTGTTACTGTGCTATACTGTTCCATGTTAATCACGTTTGCCCTGATGCCATTTTAAATGCCATTACCCAAGAATTCTGCATTATTTCTCTTTAATAAGATCTGTGACCTATACAAGATCTTTTACAGTGATAGGTTACTGGAACTTGCTGATAAATGATATACAGGTGCACAACCTTTTATCCGAAAGCCTTGGGACCAGACACTTTTCGTAATTCAGAATTTGTCGGTCTTCGGAATGGAAATTTTTTAGCGTAGATTTTAATGGCTGGCTCAGTGGTAGAGTGCTCGGCTCATATCCGCAAGGTCGCGAGTTTGCGCCTTGATCCTGGCAGTTACTCGATCGCGAGTTTGAGTCTTCAATGTCGTTTTTTCTTGCAGAATAAATGTTTGTATGAAATACAGTGTAGGAGAGGTGTACTGACTGTGTGGGCAGAACTTTGGAAGTGATTGCCCACCAGTCTAAAAAGCCGCTGTGTCTCCCTGTCCCTGGGATAGCAGGGGGCGATCAAACAGCACAATACCCCCCTCCCCCTCCAACTCCAGAGGAATCCGCTCCCCGATGGGCCGTTACCAAAGATCATAGAGGAGCTCCTCTATGATCTTTGGCCGCTACAGCAACAAGTGGCAGTTTGCCCACAGCCCGAGCTGCGCCCCCTCATCCGCCACCCCAAGAACAAGACGTACCTTGCACACCATCAGCTTCTGCCCCTACGTGTTCCTCTGGAGTTGGAGCGGGGCTGGGCTGGAGTTGCTGCTGGCTGTGGGTCTCTGGGATCTCCGTGCTTGCAGTGGGCCTGGGGGTCGGTGGGCGGCGGTGGGAGCTGTGGACCTACGGACCTACCTCCGTGGAGCTAGCCAGCTTCGGAGCGTGGAGAGTTGCGGGGGCGAGCTGCTGCGACCCGACTCCGGTGGATGGTGACACCGGGAGCTCGCGGGTCTCCGGTGGGAGACTGCTTTGCGGGGCACCGGCAGCGGCGACATCTCCCGCCCGAATTACAGGGTTGAGAGTGACCTGGAGGGGCGCCTTACAACGCCCGGCGCGGCTGTAAATTGCCGCGGACTTGCGAGCGCCTGCTGGGGGCTTTGACCTCGACTTCGGGAGAGGAATGGAGAGCAGGGGAGAGACAAGTCTTTGCCTTCCATCACAGTGAGGAGAAGACTCACTGTGATGGATGTTTATGTGAATTGCCCCCTCCCTCTGCAACTGCAAACAACCCCACTCTCCTGCAAGGGCGGTACAGTTCCCGGAGGATGGCAGGTGGCTGGAGACGTCAGGACCAACAGGAACCCGCTCCCCGATGGGCCCCTACGACGCCCCGAGCTGCGCCCCGTCATCCGCAACCCAGGTTCCTCTGTAGTTGGAGTGGGGCTGGGCTGGGCTGCTGTTGGCTGTGGGTCTCTGGGATCTCTGTGCTTGCGGTGGGCCTGGGGGTCGGTGTCCAATTGGTCCTGACACGGTCCTGCGAAATCGCCGACGTGAAGACAGTGCAAAGCCCCCGCGCCGGTGCAATGGGCGGGGAGCTGGAGAGGGGAGGGAAGGGGTCACACACATGGCCGGGAAGCAGAGGGGTGTAGGTGGGGTGATACTGAAGCGAGCGACAATCTGCTGGTGCCTGCCCCGCTGAGTTAAAAAGTTCCCACGCAAGACTCACGAAACACTGTATATCGTGAGTCTACCGTGGGAACTTTTTAATTCAGCGGGCAGGCAGCAGCATATTGTCAATTATTAACCCTCCCGCGCAATATACCCTCATCTTCTCTTTTATGAATGGGGATTTAGTTCCCCTTTCTTCGAGGACCGACCGGAGGTTCCGCTGTCACCTCTGCGGGCCGCCCTCGGTGAACGTTTTCAAGGACCTTTCTTCAAGGACCGAAAAAATGTCCGCTATTCGGAGGTTTTCGTTATTTGGATCTTCGGATAAAAGGTTGTGCACCTGTAGTAGTAGAAGATCCAATAGCAACATATAAGAGCCATTTAGCAGGTACATGTGCAGGCAGATGGGACTGGTTTAAATTAGCATCATATTTGGAGCAGATATCTGTGTTATGTCCCCCCAGTCTGTTTATTCATTCAGTAGATCATGGCTGATGTTCTATTTCAAATCTCCTTTCCCATCCAATTCCCAATTTCCTTGATTCACTGATGTCCAAATGTGTTTGGATTTCCATCTTCAATATACTCAAAGCTTGCCCTCTGAAGTGGATAATTCCAAAGATTCACAATCACCTTGGTCAATATCTCTCTCATTTCAATGCTTAATGGTTGACTCCTTATGGATGCTAGTTGTTACTCGTCCTAGCCTGTTTGCTTTCAAATTATTCAATGGCCTCGTCCATATTCCCCCTTTAATTCCGTAATGGCACTAATTTCAAAGTCACATGTGGAGTCTACTAACGTAATCACAGATTTTCAGGCTATTATCCTGTCATTTTATTTGTTCATTAGATTCTTACTGTGATTGCTTTTAATAATAGTTGATAAGGTTTTTCTTTGGGATATCTGTAAGCCAGTTGCATGGAATAGTGTATTTTTATTAAGATTCGCTAGTATCGCCTTTACAAAATTTCTAGATAGTACAGACTGTTCATTTAAGGTTTTTGTCAAATACACTATAGCAAGACGACTTGAATTTATGTTTTCCAAACTGCTTCACACGAGTTCACACATTAAATTTGGCATTGATACATTTGTATATAAGCTGCAAATCAACAAAACTTCAAGGAGATATGGTTTAAGAAATGTCTTTAAAGAGAAAATAGCTTTGAAGAGATAAACGGAATTCTTCAGTCTGAAGAAGGATCTCGACCCGAAACCTCACCCATTCCTTCTCTCCAGAGATGCTGCCTGTCCCGCCGAGTTACTCCAGCATTATGTGTCTACTTTCGATTTAAACCAGCATCTGCAGTTCTTTCCTACATAAGAGATAAACGGAATTTGGAAGAGAATGCCAAAGTTCATGGTTTTGAGCAACAAACTCTGGAATACTGGAGTAGGTAAATTGGAGGGCAATCAAGAAACCTTATGTACATATATCTCCGGGTTGTTTGTGGATGAGTGTTGCTAAGTAACATGTCCCTCAACCCAGTGGTATTTTCTTTTGTGAAAGAGTGAAAAATAAGGTAAATATGTTCACATTTTTGATACCCAACAGAATAACATTGTGTAGGAAGGAACTGCAGATGCTGGTTTAAACCAAAGATAGACACAAAGAGCTGGAGCAACTCTGCGGGTTAGACAACATCTCTGGACAAAAGGAATAGGTGACGTTTCAGGTCAAGACCCTTCTTCAGATTGAGAGTCAGGGGAAGGGAAACGAGAGATCTAAACGGTGATTTAGAGAGAGAGAGAGAGAACAAATAAATTAAAGATATACAAAAAAGTAAGAATGATAAAGGAGACAGGCTGTGCTGTAGCTGTGCTGTAGGTGAAAACGTGTTGTCTCATTGTCTGTAAATCGATTTCAGCTAGACAACAGCTAACAATGGCCAGTTTTCTTTATCATCATTACTTTTTTGCATATCTTTCATTCATTTGTTCTACAGTGCCCTCCATAATGTTTGGGACAAAGACCCATCATTTATTTATTTGCCTCTGTACTACACAATTTGAGATTTGTAATAGAAAAAATCACACGTGGTTAAAGTGCACATGCCAGATTTTAATAGCCATTTTTATACATTTTGGTTTCATTTTGGTTGCTCTTGCCATCACTCTGACATATGTTAATCTTCATCTCATCTGTCTATAAGACCTTTTTCCAGAACTGGTTGCTCTTTTAAGTACTTCTTGGCAAACTGTAACCTGGCCATCCTATTTTTGTGACTGACCAGTGGTTTGCACCTTGCAGATCTTTGGATCTTGGGCAGTTCCTTCTCTCCTCTATACTTTGCTCTTGCCATTACTCTGATATAAGTTAATCTTCGTCTCATCTGTCCACTAGACCTTTTTCCAGAACTGTGGTTGCTCTTTTAAGTACTTCTTGGCAAACTGTAACCTGGCCAAACTGGCTAACCAGTGATTTGCATCTTGCAGTGTAGCTTCTGTATTTGTGTTCATGAAGTCTTCTGCGGACAGTGGTCATTGACAAATCCACACCTGACTCCTGAAGAATATTTCTGTTCTGTCGGACAGGTGTTTGGGGATTTTTCTTTATTATAGAGATAATTCTTCTGTCATCAGCTGTGGAGGTCTTCCTTGGCCTGCCAGTCCCTTGCGATTAGTAAGCTCACCAGTGCTCTCTTTCTTCTTAACAGTTGATTTTGGTAAGCCTGAGGTTTGGCTGATGTCTCTAACAGTTTTATTCTTGTTTCTCAGTCTCATAATGGCTTCTTTGACTTTCATTGGCACAACTTTGATCCTCATGTTGATAACCAGCAATAAAAGTTTCCAAAGGTGATGTAAAGACTGGAGGAAAGACTAGGTGCTGAGAGCTCTCTTATACCTGCATTAAGGAGACAATTATTACGCACCTGAGCAATTACAAATACCTGTGAACCCATGTGTCCCAAACATTATGGTGCCCTGAAATGGGGGGACTATGTATAAACACAGCTGTAATTTCTACATGGTGAAACCAAAATGTATAAAAATGGCCTTTATTAAAATCTGACAATGTGCACTTTAACCACAAAGACTTTGCCTTCCATCACAGTGAGGAGGAGAGTCACTGATGGATGTTTGTGTGACTTAAATTGTTTGTGTGTCTTGTAGAAATTGTTTCTTTTTGTATGGCTGTAGAAACAGACCTCATTTGAGCCTCATTTGAGGTTCAAATGACAATGAATAAAAATATTGTATATTGTAAGTGATTTTTTTTCTATTACAAATCTCAAATTGTGGAGTACAGAGGCAAATGATAGGTCTTTGTTCCAAACATTATGGGCACTGTATATCGCTGACTATATCAATTGTTTCCCTCTCCCCTGACTCTCAGTCTGAAGAAGGGTCTCGACCCAAAACCTATTCCTTTCCTTCAGAGATGCTGTCTGACCTGCTGAGTTCCCCAAGATTATTCTGTTTGTCTTGAGAATAAGCATTGTTACTGGCTTTACACCTGAATGTAATAAATCATAGTATTTATTTTGTTCCAAGAAAGATCCAGGTTTTAAGTAAGAACACTTATAATTATGATGTTTAAGAAGGAACTGCAGATGCTGGAAAATCGAAGATAGACAAAAATGCTGGAGAAACTCAGCGGGTAAGGCAGCAT
Source organism: Amblyraja radiata (assembly GCF_010909765.2). Taxonomy (NCBI): domain Eukaryota; kingdom Metazoa; phylum Chordata; class Chondrichthyes; order Rajiformes; family Rajidae; genus Amblyraja; species Amblyraja radiata. The sequence goes on from NC_045956.1 coordinate 100,264,074, forward strand.
TTATGGAGCGAAGGAAATAGGCAACGTTTCGGGTCGAGACCCTTCATATATAATTATGATTTTTTTTTTAAAGTGAACACAGATTTGGCATATTTCAACAAATTTTGTTTGAGTTTGAATTCTTCTTGATAGTTTCTTGCAGACATGGAGAACAATCTGCTGCTTAGGGATGATATTGAATGCCAAAAACTCATCATGGAAGCAATGAAATATCATCTATTACCCGAGCGACGTAACATGATGCAGAGTCCTCGCACTAAGCCTAGAAAGTCTACTGTAGGTGTACTCTTTGCAGTTGGAGGAATGGATGCAACAAAAGGTACAGAGCATTAAATAATCATAAACTCGTAAAATCAGATTTCTATTTCGGTGATGACATTTCCTATCGAGTATAGCACATTTTTAAATTTTCTTCTGATACAGGTAACACAATTTACAATCTGCTATATTGCACCATTATGCTGTCTTGCATTACTCGTAGAGTCGGATAATTGAACAGCACAGAAAGAGGCCCTTCAGCCCAACACATTAGTGCCTTTGAAGATACCGCATCTAAGCTGCACTTGGCCCATATCCCTCTAAACCTTTCCTATCTTTTTCCTATCCATGTAAAAAAACGACTTTTAAATCCGATTCAGATTCAGATTCAGATTCAACTTTAATTGTCATTGTCAGTGTACAGTACAGAGACAACGAAATGCAGTTAGTATAAATGTTGTTATCGTACTGTCTCAATTGTTTCCTCTGGTAATTCATTCCATATACCCAGCATACTCTCTATGAAAAGATTGCTCCTTGGGTTCCTATATAAATCTTTCTCCACTCACCTTAAACCTATGTCCTGTGATTCTTAATTCCCCTATCCCGGGCAAAAGACTCTGCATTCACCATGTATTCCCCTCAGAATTTTATAACATCTAAGATAATTCCTCAGCCTTCTGCGCTCCGTGGAATAAAATCCTAACCTGCCCAACCTCGCCCCATAGCTCAGGCCCTTGAGTTCGCAACATCCTCATAAATATTTTCTGCACTCTTTCCTGCTTATTGGCATCTTTCCAATAGCAAGGTGAACAAACCTGAGCACGATATTTAAAGTGCGGCCTCAGCAAACTTTGTGTACAATTGTAACATAACATCCCAACTGCTATACTCAATTCCCTGACTCATGAAGGTTAGCTGCCAAAAGTCTTCTTAATCACCCTATCTACCCCGCAATGCCAATATTATGGGACTCAGCATGTACTCATATCCCCCTGCTCTACAACACTCCCTTGGGCCCTACTGTTTATTGTAAAAGTCCTGTCCTAGTTTTACTGCCAACCCTATCAGAATTAAACTATTAGCCAATCCTTGGCCTATATGCCCTGCTGATCAAGATCCTGATTTAATTCATCATAACCATCTTCACTGTCTACTTGGATAGGAGAGGTTTGATATCTTATTTTCATATCATTTACGCTTACTAATCATGCCTTGCACATAGATGAGAAACAGCAATGGACCCAGCACCGATCCATAAGGTACATCACTGGTCACAGCCTCCAGTCAAAAAACAATTTTACATACGCACGCTCTGCTTCCTACAGTGAAGTCAATTCATGAGACGCCATCTCTGACTATTCCTAATCAACCCCTCTCTTTTTAAATGCATATTTATATCTTATCCCTCAGAATCCTCTTCAGTATTTTCCGACCATGGATGTTAAGCTCACTGTTCGCTCCCAGCTTTTGATTTGCAGCCCTTCTTAAATAGAGGCCCAACATTAGCTATCCTCGAGCACGTCTAATGACAATTTGTATATCTCAGCCAGGACTCCTGCAATTTTCTCTCTAGCTTCCCACTGTGAGCTTGGATATATCTAATCAGATCCAGGAGATTTAGGTACCTTCACACATCTTGGGATATTCAGCAGCTCCTTGACAATAATACCAGGGAGAAGGCAATTCTGGATTTAGTGTTATATAATGAACCGGATTTGATGAAGGACCTCGAGGTTAATGAGCCATTAGGAGGCAGTGACCATAACATGATCAGGTTTAATCTACAATTGGAGAGGGAGAAGGGTAGATCGGAGGTGTCAGTGTTGCAGTTGAATAAAGGGGACTATGTGGCCATGAGGGAGGAGCTGGCCAAAGTTGACTGGAAAGATACACTAGCAGGGATGACAGTGGAACAAAAATGGCAAGTGTTTCTAGGAATAATACAGAAGGTGCAGGATCAGTTCATTCCTAGGAGGAAGAAAGATTCCAAGGGGAGAAAGGGACGACTATGGCTGACAAGGGATGTCACGGACAAAATTAAAGCGAAGAAGTACAACGTAGCAAAGATGAGCGGGAAGCAAGAGGATTGGGTAATGTTTAAAGAACAACAGAAGATAACTAAAAAGACAATACGGGGAGAAAAAGTGAGGTACGAAGGTAAGCTAGCCAAGAATATAAAGGATGATAGTAAAAGCTTCTTTACTATCTTTAGGTATGTGAAGAGGAAAAAATTAGTTAAGACCAAAGTTGGACACTTGAAGATCGAAAAAGGTCAATTTCTTATGGGGAACAAGGAAATGGCAGATGAGTTGGACAGGTACTTTGGATCTGCCTTTACTAAGGAGGACACAAACAACCTTCCTGATATAGTAGTGGCCAGAGGATCTGGGGTGACAGAGGAATTGAAGGAAATCCACATTAGGCAGGAAATGGTGTTGGATAGACTGATGGGACTGAAGGCTGATAAACCCCCAGGGCCTGATGGTCTGTATCCCAGGGTACTTGAGGAAGTGGCTCTAGAAATCGTGGATTCACTGCGGATAATTCTCCAATGTTCTATAGACTCAGGATCAGTTCCTGTGGACTGGAGGGTAGCTAATGTTATCCCACTTTTTAAGATAGGCGGGAGAGAGAAAACGGAATTATAGACCAGTTAGCCTAACATCGGTGGTGGGGAAGATGCTGGAGTTAATTATAAAAGATGAGATAGCCGAACATTGGATAGCAGTAACGGGATCGGTCCGAGTCAGCATGGATTTACGAAGGGGAAATCATGCTTGACTAATCTTCTGGAATTTTTTGAAGAAGTAACTAGGAAAATGGACACGGGAGAGCCAGTGGATGTAGTGTACCTGGACTTTCAGAAAGCATTTGACAAGGTCCCACCTAGGAGATTAGTGGGCAAAATTAGAGCACATGGTATTGGGGGTAGAGTGCTGACATGGATAGAGAAGTGGTTGGCAGACAGGAAACAAAGAGTAGGGATTAACGGGTCCCTTTCAGAATGACCGGCAGTGACTAGTGGGGTACCGCAAGGCTCAGTGCTGGGACCGCAGCTATTTACAATATACATCAATGATTTGGATGAAGGGATTAAAAGTAACAGTAGCAGATTTGCAGATGTCACAAAGCTGGGTGGCAGTGTGAACTGTGAGGAGGATGCTATGAGAATGCAGGGTGACTTGGACAGGTTGGGGGAGTGGGCAGATGCATGGCAGATGAAGTTTAATGCGGATAAATGTGAGGTTATCCACTTTGGTAGCAAAAACAGGAAGGCAGATTACTATCTAATTGGCATCAAGTTGGGAAAAGGGGAAGTACAACGGGATCTGGGGTCCTTGTACATCAGTCTATGAAAGTAAGCATGCAGGTACAGCAGGCAGTGAAGAAAGCGAATGGCATGTTGGCCTTTATAACAAGAGGAATCGAATATAGGAGCAAAGAGGTCCTTCTGCAGCTGTACAGAGCCCTAGTGAGACCTGGAGTATTGTGTGCAGTTTTGGCCCCCTAATTTGAGGACGGGCATTCTTGATATTGAGGGAGGGCAGCGTAGGTTTACAAGGTTAATCCCCGGGATGGCAGAACTGTCATATGCTGAGAGAATGGAGTGGCTGGGCTTGTACACTATGGTGTTTAGAAGGATGAGAGGGTATCTCATTGAAACATATAAGATTGTTAAGGGTTTGGACACGCTAGAGGCAGGAAACATGTTCCCGATGTTGGGGGAGTCCAGAACCAGGGGCTACAGTTTAAGAATAAGGAGTAAGCCATTTAGAACGGAGACGAGGAAGCACTTTTTCTCCCAGAGAGGGGTGAGTCTGTGGAATTCTCTGCCTCAGACGGCGGTGGAGGAAGGTTCTCTGGATGCTTTCAAGAGAGAGCTAGATAGGGCTCTTAAAAATAGCGGTCAGGGGATATGGGGAGAAGGCAGGAACGGGGGATAATCAGCCATGATCACATTGAATGGTAGTGCTGGCTCGAAGGGCCGAATGGCCTACTCCTGCACCTATTGTCTATTGTCTAATACAGACTGTCCTCATGACATCTCCATTAACTTTCCCAAATTCCATAGTCTTGTGTCTTTTTCCAAGGTAAAAACAGAGAAGAAATATTAATTGAGTACCTTGCCTATCCCCTGTGGCTCCAAACATAGAAGACCAATTTAGTTTCCGATGGGCCAAATTATTTATTTAGTTTCCCCTTTTCCCTTAATATACATATTTGAATTCTCCTTAATGTTATCTGCCAGAGCAATCTCCTGCCCTTATTTTGCCCTCCTAATTTCCTTCGTAAAATCCTCAACCTCCCAAACTACACCAGAGATACACTTAATCCCATGCCTCTATTTCCTGACCAGATCTTGAATTTCTCTCATCATCCTGGGTTCCTTACTCCTCTCTGCCTTTCCCTTCACTCTACCAAGAATATGCATACCTTGAACTGTCAGAATGATGCTATTAAGCGCATTCCACTTTGTCCGCAGACACCCCTATGCCTGCAGACAACCAACTCCAATCAACTTTTGCAAGTTTGTTCAACACCATCAAAATTGGCTTTGCCCCAATTTGAACTTGTGGACCAGCCCTGTCTTTAACCATAATTATTATAAAGCTAATAGAACCATGGTCACTGTTCCCAAAAGTTCACCCACTGACACTTCGTAGTAGTACAATACAGAAACAGGTCCTTCAGCCAAACCGGTCCAGTCCAACCAAAATTGCCCCATATAAGATAATCCCTCCATATCCAAACCTGTCCAATCCATGTATCTATCCAAATATCTTTTTAAAATTGGTGTTGTAAAGAGTAATTTATCCGAACTCTTCCCAGACCAATTCCCAAGTGTAGGTCAAAATCTACCCTCACAATTATAGGGTTATCTACAGCTGGGAACTTAGGAAAGTTACTGGAGATGTCTTGAGGACAGTCTGTATTATTGTCAAGGAGGTGTTGAATATTTTGCCTGAGAAAACTTTCCTGAATAATCTTGACACATTGCACCCAATCTAAGCCATTGGTTCAATGGCAGTCCAAGATTATATTGGGAAAGTTAAAATCTCCTGCAAGACAACCCTATTTGTCTTATAACTGTTTGCAACCCTCCTGAGTAGCAATAGCAAACCTGCCTGCAGGATATTGGTCCTCCCCCATTTCAGATACAACCTGTCCCTCATGCAGCAGCCATGCATTTATCTGTCCTATTGCTATCTTCCTATTCCTACCTTCACTGGCATGTGGCACTTAGAGTGATCCAGAAATTACAACTCTTGAGGTCCTTACAAAATTCTTAAGGGGTTGGACAGGCTAGATGCAGGAAGATTGCTCCCGATGTTGGGGAAGTCCAGGACAAGGGGTCACAGCTTAAGGATAAGGGGGAAATCCTTTAAAACCGAGATGAGAAGAACTTTTTTCACACAGAGAGTGGTGAATCTCTGGAACTCTCTGCCACAGAGGGTAGTCGAGGCCAGTTCATTGGCTATATTTAAGAGGGAGTTAGATGTGGCCCTTGTGGCTAAGGGGATCAGAGGGTATGGAGAGAAGGCAGGTACGGGATACTGAGTTGGATGATCAGCCATGATCATATTGAATGGCGGTGCAGGCTCGAAGGGCCGAATGGCCTACTCCTGCACCTAATTTCTATGTTTCTATGTTTTCTATGTCCTGCTTTGTTTTACCTTTTGCCTAACTCCCAAACAAGAACCTGTGGGAACTCATCCCTTTTCCTACCTATGCCATTTGTGCCAATGTGCATAATTATTTCTGACTGCTCACCCTCGCCCTTAAGAATGTTCTGCAGCTGCTCTGGGACATCCTGGACCCTGGCACCAGGATGGCAATGCACCATCCTGGAGTCGCGTTTGCTGTCACATAATCTGCTGTCTGTGCTCCTAACTAATGAGCCTTCCATCACTGCAGCCCTGTCTGACTTCACTCTTCCCTACTGTACTTCAGACCCCAGCCTGGAAGCCACTAACCTGACTGCTGCTGTTGCTCTCCTCTGAATAGTATCCAAAAGGGAATACTTGATTTTGAGGAGAACGGCCACAGGGGATTCCTGCACTCTTTGTATTGTGTTTATTGTCATATGTATACTCTTTACTCTGAACTTCATGTGACAAGGTGTTTTATTGCACCCTTGTGTAAATTACAATAAAATTAACCTAAACCAATCCGAGTCTGAATCTGAGAAAATACATGCCCATGTTTATAATTATGCAAAGCAGTACAATAAAATTGCATTTTCAAAAACATTTTAAGAAGTATTATTACGGTTTACTTTTTATTTATGTTAACAGTACAGCTTTAAATTAAAATAAAAAAGCATTTTCCCCAAGAATCCTCCTTCAAATTCAAAGAGGGTGTTTTCATTTTGTTTAATGTTAATGGTGATTCTGTTTCAGGTGCCACAAGCATTGAAAGATATGATCTTCGCTCCAATACTTGGACACATGTTGCTAATATGAATGGGAGACGACTGCAGTTTGGTGTGGCAGTTCTGGATGACAAACTTTATGTTGTGGGCGGCAGAGATGGATTGAAGACCTTAAATACAGTAGAGTGCTACAATCCAAAAACTAAGAGTTGGAATGTAATGCCCCCTATGTCGACACATAGGCATGGCCTTGGTAAGTAGCATGAGTCAAAGAGTCATACAGCATGGAAACGCTCCCTTCAGCGCAACTCACTTGTGCCACCCTAGATGCTCCATCTAAGCTAGTCCCATGTGCCCCTGTGGGGCCCACATCCCTCTAAACATTTCCTATCCATGTAATGGCTGAAGTAGGTTACATAAGAGATTCCAGCAGTTTTGACACCGCCTGTGTCATTCCTGTTCAATTGCATTAGGTTGATAAAGGGAAAATAATAAGGTCGACCTATTATTAATAATACATTTGCTACTATTATCATGATGTGAATCATTTTATTACAATCAATGATGGATATTTCTGAGGTTTTCTAATCTCTGGTCTGATCAACCTGATGTACGTTGATTCATAAAAGCGGGTGATGTGATTTAAAGAGAATAACTCGAGATCTAAGAGCTAATAAATTGTAAGATCAAATATTCTTGAACTGGAAGCATCCTTATAATGTGGTTCAAGAGGGAATAAACATATCTGCAGACATTAGAACCCAGGCTTTCAAAGCAGAAATATTGAAGCATGCAAAAGACATGCCTTTGTTGATAATTCATGAACTCACTTCCCTTGTCTGAGAAGAGGAGAGCAGGCTGGGGGATCTTGGAAGTATTGTGTGCAGTTCTGTTCGCTCCATTAGAGGAAAGATGTGGAGGCTTTGTAGAGGTGCACAGGAGGTGTATCTGAATGCTGCCTGAATTGGAAGTTTCAGCTACAGGGAGAGCTTGGATAGACTTGGATTGTTTTCACTGGAGTGTCGGAGACTGAGGAGAGATCTGATAGAGTTATATAGAAATATAAGAGGCATAGATAGGTTTGACGGTCGAGTGTATCCTTTTTTAACTTGTTAGTTTGTATTCCTGTTAGTTTGATTTCAGTTGAAAACCACACAAATGTAAGTTTACAAGGAAGACCTGAAGCGCAACTGCAGTGGATTGGATTGTAAATGTTGAAAAAGCTTTATGGATTTCCTGAAAATCCACTATGCTCAGTCCGTGTTACTTTTTTTTCCCCCATTTCTTAAAAGTGTATGCATAGTTAATGATTTTTACCTAATCCCACCTGGTGAAGGCACTGGCAATGACCCCTGACCAGCTGCTGAGAAATGTGGCTTTGTGGCTACCATATTTTTACACTTCAGTGCTTTCTGCAGTCCTTTACCAGCAATTTTCCTCCAAGTCACAAGCCACCTCTTCCCCTACTGCTTCCTGTTCTTCTCACGTGGTAGAAGTGGTACTTACTGTATTAGCAGAACCCACAACCAGGGATCTTGGTTCTGAGTCAGCTGACAGTCATTTCAGGTATGTGTAGGAAGGAACTGCAGATGCTGATTTACACCAAAGATAAACACAATATGCTGGATTAACTCAGTGGGTCAGGTAGCATCTCTGGAGAAAAGGAATAGGTGACGTTTCGTGTCGTGCACCAGTCTGAAAAGGGTCTCGACCCGAAACGTCACCTATTCCTTTTCTCCAGTAATTTCAGGTAGCCAGTTGCAGCTGACCACTGTGTCACCGGCGGGCAGTTAATTTTGTAAATGAAACTAGTTAAGGTCATATATTTTAACGGCAAATTTAAGTGTATATTTTTAGAATAAATTCACTTGCTCACCAAGTTCCCATTTATTACTAAAGGTAGACACAAAATGTTGGAGTAACTCAGTGGGACAGGCAGCATCTCTGGAAAGAAGGAATGGTTGATATTTCGGGTCAAAACGTCACCCTTTCATTCTCTCCAGAGATGTTGCCTGTCCCGCTGAGTTACTCCAGCATTTTGTGTCTACTTTTGATTTAAGTCAGCATCTGCAGTTCTTTCCTACACATCCTTCCCATTTATTAGTCACTAGACCAAGTGCAGACCCGTTGGGTCTGTTTCCCCAACGGCGTTTTGCAGGGGGGGGGGGGGGGTGGGGGGGCTGCGGCATCAAACGCATATTAACCAACCCCCAAACACACAGGTGGGGGGAGGGAGGGGGGATGTGAAGAGGGGAGGGAGGGGAGAGGGGTGGAGGAAATGGGACAGATTTGGGAGGGAAAGGAGAGCGGGGTAGGGGGTGAGAGAGGGGGATGGGGAGAGAGATGTGGTGGAGGGGGAGGATGGGGAGGTAGGGAAGGAGGGAGGGAGGGGGAGAGGGGTGGGGGAGGGAGGGGAAAGAGTGGGGAGGGAGGTGGAGAGGGGTAGGGGGGAGTGATGGAAGAGGGACAGAGGGTAGGAGGAAGGGGGGGGGGTAGAGAGGGAAGGGGGGTGGGGGAGAGAGGGATGGGTGGGAGAGGGGTGCGGAGAAGGAAACATAGAACCATTGAAATTAAGTGCAGGAGTAGGCCATTCGGCCCTTCGAGCCTGCACCACCATTCAATATGATCGTGGCTGATCATCCAACTCAGTATCCTGTACCTGCCTTCTCTCCATACCCCCTGATCCCTTTAGCCACAAGGACCACATCTAACTCCCTCTTAAATACAGCCAATGAACAGGCCTCAACTACCTTCTGTGCCAGTGAATTCCAGAGATTCACCACTCTCTGTGTGAAAAATGTTTTTCTCATCTCTGTCCTAAAAGATTTACCCCTTATCCTTAAACTGTGACCCCTTGTTCTGGACTTCCCCAACATCTGGAACAATCTTCCTGCATCTAGCCTGTCCAACCCCTTAAGAATTTTGTAAGTTTCTATAGGATACCCCCTCAATCTTCTAAATTCTAGCATGTACAAGCCGAGTCTATCCAGTCTTTCGTCATATGAAAGTCCTGACATCCCAGGAATCAGTCTGGTGAACCTTCTCTGTACTCCCTCTATGGCAACAATGTATTTGAACATTGGGCATTGTGACATCACACGATGGAACGTTCACCAGGGGCTGGGGCTGGTGCTGCTTCTATGGGTGAGAAGCCAGTTTATTTTTGAAATATTGGGGGGGGTGGGTTAGGATTTGATTAAAAACGTGCACTTAAACACGACGACCAATGGCAAACCCGTTGGGTCTGATCCCCCAACGCAGCCGTTCCCTACCCGTAGCCCCCACTGTGGGGTGGGGGGCGGCATCACACACACTAACCACCCCCACACACAGAGTTGGAAAAGTGTATAAAGACCGTTCCCTACCTGTAGCCCCCAGGGGAGACGTGGTCGTCGAAGTCGGGTTCCGGCCGTCTTAAAATAGCGTATCTTGAAGTCGTCGAAGTCGGGTCCGTCTCGGCAACGCGGGGGGGGGGGGTGGTGTGGCGGGGCGGCATCACACACACGAAGCATCCCCACACACAGAGCCTTAAAAGTGTAATGCCCCAACACAGCCGTTGCCTACCCGTATCCCCCACGGGAGACGTGGTCCTCGAAGTAGAGCCGTCACCGAAAGGCCGTTTTTAAATGGCGTCGCTTGAAGTTGTGCTGCGGGCGCCAGCAGCCGTTATGGTCGCTGGCCAGCAGGAGGCGACAAAATGAGTGAGGGGGGGGGGTATGTTATCCATTAAAAACGTGCGCTTAAACACGACGGAATGAAATGAGAAGCGCATACTTAGAAAGAAAAGCGAAATCTCTGACGAAGTGGAAAAGACGTGGGCGGTCCTGCGGCCCCCAATAGCCCCCAATGGGGGGGGGGGGGGGGGCCTCACACACACTAACCACCCCCACACACAGAGTTGGAAAAGTGCATAAAGACCGTTCCCTACCTGTAGCCCCCAGGGGAGATTTGGTCGTCGAAGTCGGGTCCCTGCCGTCTTAAAATAGCGTATCTTGAAGTCGTCGAAGTCGGGTCCGTCTCGGCAACGCGTGGGGGGGGTGGTGGGGGGGTTTGCGGTGCGGCATCACACACACGAAGCTTCGACACACACAGAGCCTTAAAAGTGTAAATGCCCGACCTCTTTTCCGTTTTTCTCTAATTTAATTAAGATGTGCAGGTGGTGTTCTTATCGAGGTTCAGGGGTGAATGACGTAAATATTTTCACACAATATGGGAACATCTCATGTTGTCTTGAAGGCTCCTCGGCCCACATCTGACTCTCTGTACTGTCACTATGGCAACGATGTCTATGAGCACTGGGCATTGTGACATCACACGATGGAACGTTCACCATTGGCTGGGGCTCCTGCATAGGCATATGTAAATGGGTCCATTCCGATTGGGCATCTGTGAGCATCGGGCATTGTGACATCACACGATGGAATGTTCTCCAATGGCTGGGGCTGGTGATGGCATATGTAAATTGATCCATTCCGATTGGTCATCTGTGAGCATTGGGCATTGTGACATCACACGATGGAATGTTCAGCAGGGGCTGGTGCTGGTGAGGCTTGTGTGGGTGAGAAGCCAGTTTAGTTGTGAGATTTTTGGGGGGGGGGGGGGGGGGGGTGGGTAAGGTTTTGATTTAAAACGTGCGCTTAAACACGACGGAATGGAATGAGAAGCGCATACTTAGAAAGAAAAGCGAAATCTCTGCCGAAGTTGAAAAGACGCGGGCGGTCCTGCGTCCGGTTTTGGAGTTGCGGAGAATCAAAGGGAGCGCGCCAGCAAAGGGAGTTGGCCAGGCTGCCGGACGGACGGCCGGACGGAGTTCCGTTTCGGAATCTGGGGCGAGAGTTTTATATAATAACTAGACCAAGTGCAGACCCGTTGGGTCTGTTTCCCCAACGGCGTTTGCGGGGGGGTGGGGGGTTGAGAAGAGGGGAGGGAGGGGAGAGGAGGAGGAGGAAACGGGATAGATTTGGGAGGGAAAGGAGAGCGGGGTAGGGGGTGAGAGATGGGGAGAGAGATTTCGGGGAGGGAAGATGGGGAAGATGGGGAGGAGGGAGAGGGGTGGGGGAGAGAGGGGAAAGAGTGGGGAGGGAGAGTGGAGAGGAAGGGGGAGGGAAGTGGAAGAGTGGGGAGGGAGGGAGCGGTAGGGGGAGTGATGTACCTGCCTTCTCTCCATAACCCCTGATCCCTTTAGCCAACGCAGCCGTTCCCTACCCGTAGCCCCCACTGGGGGGGGGTGGGGGGCGGCATCACACACACTAACCACCCCCACACACAGAGTTGGAAAAGTGTATAAAGACCGTTCCCTACCTGTAGCCCCCAGCAGAGACGTGGTCGTCGAAGTCAGGTTCCGGCCGTCTTAAAATAGCGTATCTTGAAGTCGTCGAAGTCGGGTTCATCTCGGCAACGCGGGGGGGGGGGGGGGGGGGAGGGGGAGGGTGGCGGGGCGGCATCACACACACGAAGCATCCCCACACACAGAGCCTTAAAAGTGTAATGCCCCAACGCAGCCGTTGCCTACCCGCAGCCCCCACGGGAGACGTGGTCCTCGAAGTAGAGCCGTTCCCGAAAGGCCGTTTTTAAATGGCGTTGCGTGAGGGTTTGCTGCGGGCGCCAGCAGCCGTTATGGTCGCTGGCCAGCAGGAGGCGACAAAATGAGTGAGGGGGGGGGGGGGGGGGGGAGGAGAAGGTTTTAATGAAAAAAATGGACATAAACATAACGAAATGTAATGAGGAGTGGATAGCTGGAAGGGAAAGTGAAATGTCTACCGAAATGGCTGCTTGTATGGGTGAGAAGCCAGTTTTTATTTCAAAAACTGGGGGGGGTGGGGGGGGGGGGGAGGAGGCATTACACTTTTGCGTTGGGGCATTACACTTTTAAGTGGTGAAAGTTCTGACATAACAGGAATCAGCCTGGTGAACCTTCTCTGTAATCCCTCTCTATGGCAACGATGTCTTTGAGCATTGGGCATTGTGACATCACACGATGGAACGTTCAGCAGGGGCTGGGGCTGGTGAAGCTTCTGTGGGTGTGAAGCCAGTTTAGTTTTGAAATATTGGGGGGGGGGGGGGGGGGGTTAGGATTTGATTAAAAACGTACACTTAAACACGTCGAAATGTAATGAGGAACGGATACTTAGAAAGAAAAGTGAAATCTCTACCAAAATGGAAAAGATGTCGGCGATTCAGCGTTCCCCCTTATCCTTAAACTTTGACCCCTTGTTCTGGTCTTCCCCAACATCCGGAACAATCTTCCTGCATCTAGCCTGTCCAACCCCTTAAGAATTTTAAACGTTTCTATAAGATACCCCCTCAATCTTCTAAAATCTAGTGAGTACAAGGCGAATCTATCCAGTCTTTCTTCATTTGAAAGTTCTGACATTCCAGGAATCAGTCTGGTGAACCTTCTCTGTAATCCCTCTCTATGGCAACAATGTATTTGAGCATTGGGCATTGTGACATCACACGATGGAACGTTCACCATGGGCTTGGGCTCCTGCATAGGCATATGTAAATGAATCCATTCCGATTGGACATCTGTGAGCATTGGGCATTGTGACATCACACGATGGAACGTTCAGCAGGGGCTGGTGCTGAAGCTGAATCTATGGGTGAGAAGCCAGTTTAGTTTTGAAATATTTGGGGGGGGGGGGGGGGAAGGATTTGATTAAAAACGTGTACTTAAACACGACGGAATGTAATGAGGAGCGGATACTTAGAAAGAAAAGTGAAATCTCTACCGAAATGGAAAAGATGTCGGCGATTCTGCGTCCGGTTTCGGAGTTGCAGGGAATCAATGGAAGAAATGTGGCCGGAAGCCAGGCCGGAAGCCGTACATGTAAATGGATCCATTCCGATTGGACGTCTGCGAGCCTCGGGCATGGCGATTGGACGTCTGCGAGCATCGGGCATTGTGACATCGCACGGCGGGAACGAATCGAAAGGCAGGCAGGCAGCCGGACGGAGTTCCGTTTCGGAATCTGGGGCGAGAGTTTTATATAATAATAGATAGATGGTAATAAGTACCTGAGGGAAGCTGCACTGTTAGACTTTATTTCTTTACATTTATTTTGAAGCATTTATTTTAATATGAGTAAAGTTCTGATGAAAATAAACTGTTCCCTTTCTAGGAGTGGAAGTTCTGGAGGGACCCATGTATGCTGTAGGTGGACATGATGGTTGGAGCTATCTGAATACAGTTGAGCGATGGGACCCACAAGCTCGACAGTGGAACTTTGTGGCCAGTATGTCAGTACCACGAAGTACAGTCGGTGTGGCAGTACTTAATGGAAAGTAAGAAACTGTTTGTGTATAAATGTAGGGATTTATGAATATCTTGGTTAACCAATAATCTATTTGTCTGTGCCATTGAGAATATTATAAAGGACAGATCTACAACATGCTGTTTTTAAATTGGTATATTTATGATTTCTAATATTATTTACTCAAGTTGATGACTAAGTGAAAACCAAGACAGTTAATGATGGCTCAATCGGACAAGTCATTTGATTGGTAATCCAGAAGCTGCATTCCTGATCCAGAGACCAGAGTTTGAATCCCACCATGGCTACTGTGGAATTTAAATTTGTGAATAAACTGGAATTTTTTTTCTAAACAAATTGTAATAGTAAAAACCATTAAATCGTCTATCCTCTGGGTAAGGAATCTCCCAACATTACCCTGTGGCGGACTGACCTAACAGTGATTCCAGACCTACCAAAATGCTTCCTGAAAATTGTCAGAAGAATATTCAGCTCAAGGAGCAGTTTGGGATGAGCAATAATTACTGGTCTTGTCATTATAATTATTATTTTCATTTACCGTTTTTCTTTGAATATATTTTCTGATTAAAATGCTCTGTGTTTTGTGTATTGGCTGTGTATTGGCTTTGACCTATTTTAAAATTGTTTGGAGTAAACATGCTATGAGAATGCAGGGTGACTTGGACAGGTTGGGGGAGTGGGCAGATGCATGGCAGATAAAATTTAATGCGGATAAATGTGAGGTTATCCACTTTGGTAGCAAAAGCAGGAAGGCAGATTAATATCTAAATGGCATCAAGTTGGGAAAAGGGGAAGTACAACGGGATCTGGGGGTGCTTGTAAATCAGTCTATGAAAGTAAGAATGCAGGTACAGCAGGCAGTGAAGAAAGCGAATGGCATGTTGGCCTTTATAACAAGAGGAATCGAATATAGGAGCAAAGAGATCCTTCTGCAGTTGTACAGAACCCTAGTGAGACCACACCTGGAGTATTGTGTGCACTTTTGGTCCCCTAATTTGAGGAAGGACATTCTTGCTATTGAGGGAGTGCAGCGTAGGTTTACAAGGTTAATTCCCGGGATGGCGGGACTGTTATATGCTGAGAGAATGGAGCAGCTGGGCTTGTACACTCTGGAGTTTAGAAGGATGAGAGGGAATCTCATTGAAACATGTAAGATTGTTAAGGGCTTGGACACGCTAGAGGCAGGAAACATGTTCCCGATGTTGGGGGAGTCCAGAACCAGGGGCCACAGTTTAAGAATAAGGAGTAAGCCATTTAGAACGGTGACGACGAAACACTTTTTCTCACAGAGAGTGGTGAGTCTGTGGAATTCTCTGCCTCAGAGGGCAGTGGAGGCAGGTTCTCTGGATGCTTTCAAGAGAGAACTAGATAGGGCTCTTAAAAATAACGGAGTCAGGGGATATGGGGAGAAGGCAGGAACGGGATACTGATTGGGGATAATCAGCCATGATCACATTGAATGGCGGTGCTGGCTCGAAGGGCCAAATGGCCTACTCCTGCACCTATTGTCAATTGTGTATTGTCTGAACACCATGTAGTTCAACCCACATCCCTGGAAATGATAACTTGCCAGTTGAGAAGCAGATCCTGCTCTGTACGACATGAACAATATTTGATTCTAGCTGCTAGCATGTCAAAATCCATTTACATCATCGGCTGCATGGCCTCGCGGCAGAAGGGCCACAGTTTAGAGCCCTCCTGCCATTGCAAGCAAATAGGTTGGAATCTGTGTAGGAAGCCCATGAACTCTTTGTTTTAAGGTTGCAAACAAATGGTCACTGATGTGGTAACATTAAGTAACAATAATATGATTACTTGCTGAAAATGCTGACGAATGTGGATTGAAACTGTCGTAGAGTCTATAATTTCACTATATTTTGACCATTTTTTCCATGTGTACAAAATAGGAAAGATTCCATATGCAAAATGTGATCTGGCAAAGATCCCCTCCCCAGTCAATAAGCAAAACTATGTTTTGGATTTTACACCTTGGAATGTTACATTTCTGTTTTTAGGCTGTATGCTGTTGGAGGTCGGGATGGAAGTTCTTGCCTTAAGTCTGTAGAATGTTTTGACCCCCACACCAATAAATGGACCCCCTGTGCCCAGATGTCTAAAAGACGAGGCGGTGTTGGAGTTGCCACCTGGAATGGTTTTTTGTATGCTATTGGAGGACATGATGCACCAGCATCTAACCTGACCTCAAGGTTGTCTGACTGTGTGGAAAGGTAAATGTAACTCTCTGTATGTCCAAAAAAATGCACGTCGCCATATTTTAAATACCATAGAGAAAAGGCTTTAATTTTGAATATTTTTTTAAAGGATCTGCACCAAGCACCAAGCAGATACATGGAACTGCAGATATTGATTTACCCAAAAAAAGTCACAAAGTGCTGAAGAGCATGGATAGGTGACGTTTTGTGTTGGGACCCTTCTTCAGACTGATTGTAGTGGGTGGGGGGGAAGAAAGCTGGAAGAAAGGAGGGACTGGTCAAAGCTGGCAGGTGATAGGTTGATACCGGTGAGGGGGGGGGGGGGTAGGGGTGATAGGTAGATGGTGGACAACGGTCAGAGATAAAAATAACTGAGTTATTCCCACACTTTGTGTTTTAGTTTATCAATACCAAGTAGTCAGGCAGTGGTCACCAGACCCATCTTTTGTCTAACTGTAGTCTTGTAGGTCTGTGTCCAAGATGGCTGCCGTGAAGGGAGAGTGGACGCTGGCACGAATTGGTTGCCGCTGCTCTCTCTTCACACTGTGTTTTTGATTTTCTGTTTTTGGATTGAATTCTGTTTTTAATTTGTGTCATTGTGATGTCTTTAATTACTTGTTTTACTCCGATTATATGTTTTAATTTCGATTACTATGTAAGGTGTCCTTGAGATTTTGTATGAAAGGCGCCCATTAAATATAAAATTTATTATTATTATTATTATTATCTTGGAATCTCCAGTATATTATCTAATTGTTCCCAAATCAACCTTCACTAGCCAATGCAGTTATGCTTTTCCATAAGTTAGGATTGACCTGTCGGATAGAGGAGGGGAAATTACTTGGTGAATAATTTTTTTTTTTTATAGATGATTAACTGCTTTGTTTGAGCATTTATGAATGTAATCACAATGTGGATCTGGAGAAGTAACTAGGACGTGACAAGAGATTGATAAAAGTATGATTCAGATAAGATGATATCTAAAAATGTGAATTGCTTGATTAAAAAAGTTAAATCGCTAGAAGCAATTATGTACAGAAAATGCACAATTTTCCAAATAAATAATGTAGAGCAACAAAATTAAGAGTGTGAAGAATTGCTAGTACAGAATGATCCAAACTTTGGAATTAATTTTACAAACTAAATTTGTCCCAATTCATGTAATTGTAGTTAGCACAAAAAAAAACAGATGAGATAATACCTGGTTACATCATTAGATCTTTTTGAGATAAATTGTATTGAATCTATTTGAACCAGAAGGCACCTTAGTCATATAATCATACAGCATGGAAACAGGCCCTTTGCCCCAACCTGCCCACACTGGCCAACATGTCCCAGCTGCACTAATCCCACCTGCCTACGTTACATAGACAATAGGGGCAGGAGTAGGCCATTCGACCCTTCGAGCCTGCACCACCATTCAATGTGATCATGGCTGATCATCCACAATCAGTACCCTGTTCCTACCTTCTCGCCATATCCCTTGATTCCACTAGCTCTAAGAGCTCTATCCAACTCTCTATTGAATGCATTGAGTGAATCAGCCTCCACTGCCTTCTGAGGCGGAGAATTCCACAAATTCACAACTCTCTGTGTGAAAACGTTTTTCCTCCTCTCAGTTCTAAATGGCCTACACCTTATTCTTAAACTGTGCCCCCTGGTTCTGGACTCCCCAACATCGGGAACATGTTTCCTGCATCCAGCGTGTCCAATCACGTAATAATTGTATATGTTTCTATAACATCCCCTCCCATCATTCTAAATTCCAGTGAATACAAGCCCAGTCGCTCCATTCTTTCAACATATCACAGTCCCACCATCCTGGGAATTAACCTCGTGAACCTACGCTGCACTCCCTCAATAGCAAAAATGTCCTTCTTCAAATTATGCGATCATAACTGCACACAATACTCCAGGTGTGGTCTCACAAGCGCCCTGTACAACTGCAGAAGGACATCTTTGCTCCTATACTCAGCTCCTCTCATTATGAAGGCCAACATGCCATTAGCTTTCTTCACTGCTGTACCTGCATGCTTACTTTCAGTGACTGATATACAAGGACACCCAGGCCTTGTTGTACTTCCCCTTTTCCTAACCTGACACCATTCAGATAGTAATCTGCCTTCCTGTTCTTGCCACCAAAATAGATAAACTCACATTTATCCACATTATACTGCATGTGCCATGCATCTGTCTACTCACCCAACCTGTCCAAGTCACGCTGCATAGCATCCTCTTCACAGTTCACACTGCCACCCAGCTTTGTGTCATCTGCAAATTTGCTAATGTTACTTTGAATCCCTTCATTTAAATCATTGATGTATATTGTAAATAGCTGCTGTCCCAGCACCGAACCTTGTGGTGCCCCACTCGTCACTGCCTGCCATTCTGAAAGGGACCCGTTAATCCCTACTCTTTGTTTGCAATTAATTTTCTATCCATGTCAGTACCCTACCCCCAATACCATGTTCTCTAATTTTGCCCACTAATCTCCTGTGTGGGACCTTATCAAAGGCTTTCTGAAAGTCCAGGTACACTACATCCACTGGCTCTCCCTTGTCCATTTTCCTTGTTACATCCTCAAAAAATTCCAGAAGATTTGTCAAGCATGATTTCCCCTACGTATGCTGACTCGCATGGATACTGTTACTACTATCCAAACGCGTCACTATTACATCTTTAATAATCGACACCAGCAGCTTCCCCACCACTGATGTCAGGCTAACTGGTCTATAATGCCCTGCTCTCTCTCTCCCTCCTTTCTTAAAAAGTGGGTTAACATGAGCTAACCTCCAATCCAGAGGAACTGATCCAGAATCTATAGGACATTGGAAAAAGATCACAATGCACAATTTCTAGAGCCACTTCCTTGAGTACCCTGGGATGCAGACCATCAGGTCCTGGGAATTTATCAGCCTTCAGTTCCATCAGTCTACCATTTCCTAACTAATGTGAATTTCCTTCAGTTTCTCCATCACCCTAGGTCCTCTGTCCCCTCGTACATCTGGGAGATTGTTTGTGTCTTCCTTAGTGAAGACAGAACCAAAGTACCTGTGCAACTCGTCTGCCATTTCCTCGTTCCCCATAATAAATCCACCTGTTTCTGTTTTCAACGGACCCACATTTGTCTTAACTAATTTTTTTCTCTTCACATACCTAACGAAGCTTTTACTGTCCTCCTTTATATTCTTGGCTAGCTTACCTTCGTACTTCATCTTTTCTCCCCGTATTGCCTTTTTAGTCATCTTCTGTTAATCTTTAAAAGTTTCCCAATCCTCTGGCTTCCCGCTCATCTTTGCTATATTATACGTCTTCTCTTTTATTTTTATACCGTCCTTGACTTCCCTTGTCGCCTCTTACTCCCCTTAGAATCTTTATTCCTCTTTGGGATGAAATGATCCTGCAACTTTTGGATTATTCCCAGAAATACCCGCCATTGCTGTTTCACCGTCATCCCTGCAAGGGTCCCTTTCCAGTTCACTTTGGCCAGCTCCTCCCTCATGCCTCCATAGTCCCCTTTGTTCAACTGTAATACTAACACTTCCGATTTTACCTTCTCCCTCTCAAATTGCAGATTAGAACTTATCATATTGTGGTCACTACCTCCTAATGGTTCCTTTACCTTGAGTTCCTTATCAAATCCGGTTCATTCCACAACACTAAATCCAGAATTGCCTTCTCCCTGGTAGGCTCCAGTACAAGCTGCTCTAAGAATCCATCTCAAACGCACTCAACAAACTCCCTTTCTTGGGGTCTTGGGGTCCGTTTGACCCACATCCCTCCAAACCTGTCCTGTCCGTGGACCTGTCTAACTTTTTTAAACATTGGGATAGAACCTGCCTCAACTACCTCCTCTGGCAGCTCGGTCCATACACCCACCCTTTGTGTGAAAACGTTAGTCCTCAGATTCCTATTAAATCTTTTCCCCTTCACCTTAGACGAATGTCCTCTGGTCCTCGATTCCCCTACTTTTGGCAAAAGACTCTGTGCATCCACCTGATCTATTTGTCTCATGATTTTGTACACCTCTATAAGATCATCCCTCAATAGAATCCCAGCCTATTCAACCTCTCCCTATAGCTCAGACCGTCGAGTCCTGGTAGCATCCTCATAAATCTTTTCTGCACTCTTTCCAGCTTGACAACATCTTTCCTATAACATGGTGCCCAGAACTGAACACAATACTCTAAATGCAGCCTCACCATCTTATATAACTGCAACATGATCTCCCAACTTTTATACTCAATACTCTGACTGATGAAGGCCAATGTGCCAAAAGCCGTCTTGATCACCCTATCTACCTGTGACTTCACCTTCAAGGAACAATATACCTTCACACCTAGATCCTTCTGCTCTATAACACTTCCCAGAGCCCTACCATTCACTGTGTAGGTCCTGCCCATGTTAGACTTTAAAAAATGCAACACATCACATTTCTCTGTATTAAATTCCATCAACCATTCATCAGTCCACCTGGCCAACCGATCAAGATCTTGTTGCAATTTTTCATAACCATCTTCACTATCTGCAATACCACCCACTTTTGTATGCAAATTGGCTAATCTTGCCAACTACATTCTCATCCAAATCATTGATTATTGATGACAAACAGTAATGGGCCCAGCACCAAACCTAGAGGCACACCGCCAGTCACAGGCCTCCCGTCCGAGAAGGAACCTTCCACCATCGCCGTCTGCTTCCTGCCATGAAGCCAATTTTCTATCCATTCAACTATCTCTCAATCAATCAATCAATCAATCAACCTTTATTGTCATCTTGCAAGCAACAGTTGTACAGTGCAAAATGAAAAGATGTTTCCCAGGGAATAGCGGAGCATCGCACATGAAATTTAAAACATTTCACACATAATAACACTAAAAACAATCCAGTCCCTGATGGAACAGTATAAATAGTTAAAAGCAGGAAAAACACAACGTTAAAATACAATAAACCAATCATAAAAATGTCCGGGGCAGCTGATTTGAGTGGCCAGTGCCAGTTATTAAAGTGGCCAGTGCCAGTTATTAAAGTGTCCGTGCCAGCCGCAGAATCAAGTGACTGTGAGTACAGAGTGACTGTTTAGCAGCCTCACAGCCTGTGGTAGGAAGCTGTTTAGCAGTCTTGTAGATGCTTCGATATCTCTTGCCTGATGGCAGGAGATCCAGGTGTATGTGGAGGGGGTACAGTTTGTCCTTAGCAATTCTCTGAGCTTTTTCCAGACAGCGGCTCTGGAACAGTTCTTGTACCGAGGGTAGGGAGACGCCAATGATCCTCTCTGCTCCCCTCACTACCCTCTGCAGAGCCTTCCTGTCCGAGCAGTTGCAGGTGGAGTACCACGTATTTATGCAGTACGTGAGTACAGACTCCACCGTACCTCTGTAGAAAGTCCTGAGGATGTTGGTGGGGAGTGAGGCCTGTTTTAGTTTCCTCAGGAAGTGCAGTCGCTGATGGGCCCGTTTGACGGTCCCAGTGGTGTTCCTGGACCAGGTGAGGCTGTCTGTAATTTGCACACCGAGGAACTTTATGCTCTCCACTCTCTCCACTGTGGTGCCACTGATGTTGAGGGGTGTATGCTTTGGCTGCGCCCTCCTGAAGTCGACAACCATCTCCTTCGTTTTGTCGACATTTAATTCTAGATTATTTTTGCCGCACCAGTCCACTAGTTGTTTTACTTCCTCCCTGTACATTGATTCGTCGTCTCTGCTGATGAGTCCCACCACTGTTGTGTCATCCGCGAATTTTATGATCTTATTGTCCCTGAATCTGGCAGCACAGTCATGTGTCTCCTTGAATCCCATGCGATCTAACCTTCCAGAACAGCCTACCTACCATGTTGAACCTTGTCGAATGTGAGTGTAACCTTGTCTTATTTTGAAAAATATATCCAGCTGTTCATCCTCTGTCCATCCATTTTCAAATGTGTTTAAGTCATGTTTCCTGTATTCAAATTTAACGTTAAGCATTATTTATTTATGGATTATTTTTTAAGGCCTTATTTATTTGTTTACTATTGGTTTAGTTATTTATTAAGTAAACTTTGATTTATTTCTGGATCCTAATTTCTGGAGATTTACAGTAAATGTTGTTGATATTATTTTTTGGTTAACCTACAAAACTTGATTTTAAACCCTCGATTTACTAAATATGGTCTTTAAAAAGCGTAATTTATTTGTAGTCTCTTAAATAAGATTTTGATCTATTTATCTACATGGTTCATAATAATTTGCATTTTTCAATACATACACGCAGAGCTTAACATTGCTATTTACTTCAGTATTATTTTATTATATTGCAAAAGTCAAACAAAATCTTCCACTGAGTTTTAGGATTTTAATTGAAAGAGTAAGTTATGATTAAGCCTGGAAGGAATTATTTTAATTATGTGTTGGAAAAAGTGCTCTAGTTGACTGCTACCTTTTCTTGGCATGGTGTGTGAAGTCAATCTATGTAAATGTATTTTATTATATTGCAAAAGTCAAACAAAATCTTCCACTGAGTTTTAGGATTTTAATTGAAAGAGTAAGTTATGATTGGTCGTTGTCTCTAACTGAGACAATGACAATAAATTTGAATACAATACAATACAATACAATATAGGTAGGCCGTAAACAGCAGGTGCACTCATAGGCTTGAAGATAATTTTGTAGAGAATACATACAACAGGGCTGAATGTATTTTTCAATATTATTATTAATCAGACTTTGCCACTAGAAATGATTTCTCCAAGATAATGGTAAGATTCAGAAGACTCAATTAAGGTGTATATTACAGGACCATGAATCAGAGAATTTGACGCATAGATTATCTGGCTGATTTTCAGCATTTTAAATTTTCCGATCATTAAAATTCATGGTTGGAAAATTAGGAGGCATCTGACCTCCAATCTGAGCACCTGTCAAACTATGCAATAGCAAATTCTTGTATAAATAGCATTGTCATCGAAAGCCAATTATTGCTCCATACCCCTGACTTTGATTTAATTCTGAAGTACGGAAGTGTATTTGAAACTTTAAAGGCAAATTTCCAGTCTTGTATGATTTAAGAGAGAAAATAATGATGTGGCCTATTCGTCACAGTATGAATCCAAGTCACATGTGTTTGGTCAGATAGGTCAGCTGACTACATTAATAATCTAGATTTATAATTAAAAATGAAATATTTACAAGCGGATAAGGAAAGAGCAGAAAAGTAGACCACGTATCGTTCTTTTGGAAATCCAATACAGACTGTCAGGTTAAATTATCACCGCCTCTGGCATATGATTCTGTGACTTTTAATTTAAGATAGTGACAAATTAAATGCTCATTTGACAAGAGAGCAAGCTCTGTAGCACTCTATAAAAATGGGACATTCTACACTTAAAGAATATCTGACTGGGAAAGAACAGTCTTTTCCCTTGTTGAGAATCTTGATTTGATTCACTCTGAACTGTGGAGAGAAAATTAAAAAGGCATTTCATTTTTGTGCAAATCTTGTTACAATCATTGCATTTTGAAATAAATATTAGTACTTTGTAGATAAGGCTTCTTATTTACAACTCCAAATCGTGTACTTAGTAATTAAATTATGAATTAACTGCCACATCAAATCTGAACTGGTGCGTCTATGAAGCCGAGGTCAATGTGTAACTGGCCTCATCTACTTCTTGAGTCGTCCAATGAACCCATCAAACACCAGGATGAAATTTACACGTCATGTTTTTTTTAAACTTCCCACTTGTATAGTATCTTTTGTAATCATTATTATTTTTTTGTTTCCACACTGGCACAATTTTGTTTTGCTTAAAACCAACGAATATAACAATGGCCTGTTTCCTTTATCATCGTAACTTTTTTTGCATATCTTTTATTCATTGTTCTTTATCTCTCCATATCTTGCCTTATCCCTAACCGGTCTGATGAAGGGTCTAGACCCGAACGTCACCCATTCCTTCTCTCCAGAGATGCAGCCTGTGCCGCTGAGTTACTCCAGCTTTTTGTGAATATATTTTGTTATGTGAGCACCCTCTACCTCAAAACAATGCAATGCTCTCTGTTCCCCAGCCAGAAAATGTCACTGTTGCTCTGCTGCAAAGCTGCTAACATTCAAATGTTGAACCGTACTTTAGCCTTTGCTTTCCTGTCAAGGAAAAATGGAGTTAGGAGAATATCTTTGACCAATATTAGAATTTTAATTTCTAAAAAGTCTAGCATATTATTATCTTTGAAATGTCAGAAGTCAAGGAATCATTTCTGTATCTTGAAGAGTCAAGAGGGTTTAATTGTTCCATTATTAGTACATACAGGGTGGAAACAGGCCCTTTGACCCAACTTGCTCATGCCAACCAACATGCCCCATCTACACTAGTCCCTCCTGCCTGTGTTTGGCCCATATCCCTCTAAACTTATCTTATCCGTGTTCTTGTCTAAATGTTTCTTAAATGTTGCGATAGCATCCGGCTCAACTACCTCCTCCTGCAGCTTATTCCATGCATCTGCCACCTTTGGTGTGTAAAAAAAATATTATCGTTCTCAAGTTCCTATTAAATCTTTTCCTCCCTCACCTTGAACCTAGGTTCTCGATTCCCCAACTTTATTCCTCTCCTGATCTTGTACACATCTCTAAGATCGCACATCATCCTCCTGCGCTCCAAGGAATAAAGTCCGGTTAAAGACTGGTTAGCACACAACAAAAGCTTTTCACTGTACCTCAGTACAGGTGGCAATAAACTAAACAAAGTCATAGCCTGTTCAACCTCTCCCTATAGCTCAGGGCATAGAGTCCGAGCAATATCCTCATAAATCTTCTCTGCACTCTTTCCAGCTTGACAGCATCTTTCCAAAACCATGATGACCAAAACTGAACACAATACTCTAAATGTGGCCTAACCAATGTCATAAATAACTGCACTATGACCTCCCAAATTCTATACGCGATACTCTGACTGATGTGCCATAAGTCTTTTTGACCACCCTGTGAAATATGACAATGAAATTCATACTTGCAGTTGCTAAATGGGTCCATAAACAAAATACTAATTGCTGCAAAGATAAGAAATTCAAATCTGTTATCTAGTGTACAAAAATACTGCATTCTTATGTATGTTTTGCAATGTAAAGATCTTGTTTTTTAAGCTTTCATGCTTGAATAGAAATTGAAAGCTCCACGATTTTGCAATAACCATTCTTATTGGTCATGTTCTAAAGCAATTCATCTTAATTTTCTGAAATCAGTCAAATTGGGGGCCAGTCTTGGCACATTTTTGGAGGGGTGGAGAGGAATCGTGCACGTGATTGTCAAAGCAAATGGTTATAAAAATGGGTCTAATTTCATGCCCTTAACTAAATAAATGAATTTTTACATTGTAGTTCAAACATTTGTGGACCGATATGAATATAGTCTGTGAATGCAAATATGTCACTGAATTGTTCCAAATATTTGGATCTAATTAGGCTATGTTTGCTTGTAGATATGATCCAAAAACAGACACTTGGACAGCAGTGGCTCCAATGAGCATAAGCAGAGATGCAGTTGGTGTTTGTTTACTCGGTGATCGGCTCTATGCAGTTGGAGGATATGATGGACAGTCATATCTAAACACCGTGGAAGCTTACGATCCTCAAACTAATGAGTGGATGCAGGTAGGAGTAATTATATGTCAACCTGTACTATTTTTTTACTTATAACCACATTGTCTGAATCCTTTCTATTATGTCCTCCAACTTGAGGACACATATTTAGGACAGTTTTAAATATTTCTCCTGGATTACTTATATGTTTGAGTAATGCCTTATTGGTTGTGGGGCAACTCTCATTGTACAATATATTCAAAGCAAATAATTCTCCATTTGGTCGTGGTATTCTGTTTATGCAAGAATAATTCTGAAGTGAAATGCTTAAATCAATTCTGCAATTTAAGAGGATTTAAGAAAATAGCACTTAAAATTGACAAAGTTATTGACAAATTTTATTTTCCATGCATTTATCTACTATCAGTGAGATAAAGTACTTTGTTTTTTTTTAACAGGTTGCATCATTGTGCCTTGGAAGAGCTGGAGCATGCGTGGTCACTGTTAAATTATAATCTTTTTTAATGTAAATTTTATATTTAACCATTCGATAGGTCCATAAAATTAAAATTGTCATCTCTGGAGTTTTACTTCAAGAAAAAAGAAAACTGTAAGATCTAAGAAATCAAAAATTAACGTAGGGAAGATCTGTGTCTGTTTAAAGAATCAAGATCTATTATAATTTCATAATAATTGTAGCTTTTATTTATCAAGTCCACCAAATACTCAAGACATTATCTTCAACTGAAACTGTACAAATTCTAGAATTCTTTATTTTATTTTTCTTTAAAAAGAGTGGATTTTATTTCCAGTAGATTGAATAGGCCATGTAATACAACTATGAAGAAAACATTAAATCTATAAACCTAATACAAGTTGTCTGAGTGCACACTGTAAAAGCTACTTTTCCACATTTGTACATCCAGGAAGCAACACACACACAGGAAATAAAAATTGTGATAATTATACAAGACAATGCGGCTGGCCTGCCTCATTTTCTATCCGTTAACTTTACTGGATGAAAGATGAGACAGTGACACCAGATAGTCTAATAAACATGATAGCATTGCTATTCATCATGAATGCAAATGTGGAAATGATCTTTATTATACTCAGTTGCACTCTTTTTTAATGTAATCTATATTTTCTTTTGTTTTTAAGCCAAACTGCCTTTGTTACAAATGAAGTAAAAGCACATACATATTTAATATGCAATATATTGAAGACATTGTAAAAAAAAAATGTGTGTCGGTACAAGCAATCATTATGTAACTGGTAACATTCCAAATTTCCTGCTCCTTCATAGTACAGATTGTATTAATTGATACATTTTTATGTGCTCATACAAGCCATTAACTGAACAAATACATATTATATTGATGTATGTTGTAATTGTTTCAACCACCAAAAAATATCTGCACAGAAATTGCCTTTTGCAACAGCCATAGGAGACAACTCATATTTTATTTAACTCAGTCTATAATTTTTCTTTGTTTTAAGGACTGTAAATTTTGTTTTTGTTGGCAAAAAGAACCTATAGCCTACAAATTGGACCCATTAGCACCAGTTGTACATGTATAAATTGTACATGCAAAAAGGGAACTCTATCTGGGGTTGGTCACACTTGCGATCACTTCTGGATGAAATTGTGTCCATGAGGAAATTGCTCCAAACAATTCCATGTACAATTCACCTATGTGGTGAAATTATTTTGATGTTAATCATGCATTTAATGTTTTCATGCTCTATCTCTAAACAAAACGAAAATATAATTGGATTCCTCATGATTCTGTTATTAATTTGATTTGAATAATCTTCCAACAAAAAAAATCTGAAATAGGTGGGGAATAAACAAAATTAATGACATTCCAGATCTCTCCTTTCAGGGCACATTTTAATTCAAGGTTATTTATGATACCCAGCAAGTGCCCTGCAATCCAGTCTTTTTTTTTTGTTTACTCGCATATTGATTTGGTTTTGCAACCAGTTTGATTTCAATGGTTTGGTTGTTTTATATTTAAAACTTAATGTAAATATTTATTACACTTAAGTTGCCTGGGTTAGGAACCTTTCTAAAGCTGTTTACTACCTGCGCCTTGATCAGAACTGGTCTCTCTGATCATGAACTTTCCTTTAAAATTAAATTATGCATTATTGGATTATTTGTCGTACCTAGCGCTAGTTATCATTTATATGGAGACATGAATTATTTGATATTGATTTAACTTTTTGAGGAAGCATGTGTATTTTGGTGAACACATATCACTTCATATATATTACACGGATTTGTGCTTATCATTTGCAATTGTGCGCGTGAGTTGGTTCACAGCTTGTTTTATTTAATTTCTATGTGGAAGTCCAGTTAACTCCCAGAACTTCTTTGGGTACAATCTTTAAGATTAAACATGAACATTGCAAGCCATTTTACACCCCACTCCCACAAATAGCTTATTTTTCTCCTCTGGCTTTCCGATAAGAGATGTGATATGCATCAAAGAAGCATCAGGAGTTGTGTATGATGGATCTTGCTCATCAAAGTCCTGCACTTTTCAATCATAAATCCCAGTTACCTTCATTTTTGTGCAACCCAGTAGCTTTTTTTAATATTTTATTTCCAGTTATTAACTTTTACTTCAGGCAGGATTAATTTTAAATCACAACACATTTCAAAAAGTAAATATTCGCCTTGCTTTTAAAAAGGATGTGTAGTGATCACAGAATTTAGCTCAGTGATAAAGAAGATAAATTTGAGCATCGGTACTGTTTCGGAATTTGATGTTTATTGATGGCTTTTGTATTCTTATTGGTAGTTCTTAAAATTACACACAACTAAAGGTTTAGGGAAACAGTAATTCAAAATATGTGTATTTATCATGAAGATAAGCAGGATAAAGAGGTAATTGTCAGAGTAGAGCTGTATTGGCATGGTAAAATAAAATAATAGTTACAAGTCCGTTTCAGTTTGGCTTCTGTACCTAGGGACATAAGTGCCATTCTTGAAAGCATAAGTTGAATCGCCAGTCCAGTTCACTGCTGAGAATCAAGGTGCTATTCTCTGGATAAAATGGTAAATCAAGGCTCTGTGTGGCTGTTCTAACTCTCCGTGCTGTATCTATGATACATTTGCAAGGCAAGAGGGAGTTCTTCCATAATCCAGATAAATAACGCTGTTGAAACAAAATCACCAAAACCTGTTCAATGGGCAATTCAGCTCTCCATTTGTTGGTCCTTGATGTATGCAAAATGATATTGTATTGGTCACCTATTTACAGACATTACACTTCAGAGTATTTCCATGTAGCAGCATTGACGTTCATGATTTATTAGCTGCAAAAAAAAAGCACCAAAAGCAAAAGGTTGCAAATTAATTCCTACTGTTCATTTTTCAGTGTAATGCTCAGATTTACAATTCCTCTTTACTGTTAATTTAGTGTTGTTAACAACTTTTTTTTTAACAATGGCCAACCAATATATAATACATTTCTGCAGTTTAAAATTCTACAGCCTTCATTATATATCACACATAACTATGTACTCATTGAATTATAACATTGTTTTCTAGGTACCAATATCTAAGTCTCAGATCCTTAATAAATTTAATAAATGTCTATAATATATTATTATTATTATTATTATTATTATACAGTACGTATGGTAGCATGTATTGCTGGGCAGTATTTTGTGTTTAGAGTACTATATCATAACCTTATCTGATCTGTTAGACTTTATTTCCATTTATATACAATATTTTAAGCTTTTTTTGTATGTGCAGTAATTTATCTAGACTCTTCAATTAGCCACTTCATAATAATCATACATAATAATAATAATATAATATATCTTTTATTACAAACTAGACTAGAAGTCACCTTTATTCCACTATTTAAAAATCTATCTCACCTTGAAGCAAAATACTTAAAGTAATTTATAGTATTTGTTACAAAGGTTACATTTGGAAGGTACATTTTTATAATAATTCACCAGTAACCCACTTTTCCCCGAAGTGGGAAAAGTGGGTCGCATTCCCCCGAAGGAAGAGACTAAAACTAGTTTCTCCCACAAAGCCTGGCAAGTGATATGTGGATACAGGTAAAACCATAGCTAATTGGCAGACGAGTGGAATAAATGACAAAGACTAAGAGTGAAAAGGAGTTAAAGGGGTGTCAGGTAGGTGGAGCAGAGGAGTCAAATGTAAAGTTAGAGGGAGGGGAGATGAGTGGAAGGAAAAAGAGGGTAGATATAGGGGGAAAGGTGGTGATGGGAGGTGAGTGTACAAAGTAGAGGAAAGAAGCAGGGTGACTGGGGGTCAGGAGATGGGTAAAATGTGCACGCACTGTGGTGGGAGAGTATCTTGTGCAGTCCCATTCTCCTGTCACCCTTGTTCGGACCCTGGATCTTCACTGGCTCCTTATTTGGCAGTGTTTCGTTAATCTTGGGTTCAAATTCATTCAAATACAATAGGCCTGAAACCTATTTTGCAATCTTCTTCTGCCCCTCAAACCTCTATCTCTGACAGTTCCTGCATCTTTTTGCATCCCCAGTTTTTATTGGTTGGCCCTCAACAAGTATGCCATCATCTGCCAAAGCATGAAACTCTTGGGTTCACGGTCTAAAGCTTCCCATCTCTCTCTCAAACTCACCTTTATAATCTCCTTTGAATCTACCTCTTTTGCAGATATGTTGGGCACTGGTCCCAATATCTTCTTACGGCATGAAGCTCTGCCATTGGTGACAAAATAGAAAAATAAAATTTGCCTTGAAATATGCAGCAGGATGTCCACTGCAACAAATCATTCCTCAATGGAGAGTCTCAAATGTGTTCACATTTTCTCCCTTAGGATTACATCATTCACTTGTGCTACTTTCAATTTTTGCTACAACCCTCACCCCATCCTCACAACTCTGGACATAGACCCAAAATGGTGGAGTAACTCAGCGGGACGGCAGCATCTCTGGAAAGAAGGAATGGCTGACATTTCGGGTCGAGGCCCTTCTCCAGACTGAGCCTCGGTCTGAAGAAGGGTCTCAACCTGAAATATCACCCATTCCTTCTATCCAGAGATACTGCCTGTCCTGCTGAGTTACTCCACCATTTTGGGTCTATCTTCGGTGTAAACCAGCATCTGCAGTTCCTTCCATCACAACTCTGGGGCTATTTTCCAGTCGCATGCTGCATCCTCTTTTGGGTTCCTCTTCAGAAAAAGGTGACGATTAAGTCTCTTATTCAGCTGTTTGGTATTTTCACCTTTGCCACTTCATTCTCCCCTCATGGAAACTGTGGATACTGTAAAAGTTCAAGCCGGAAAGCAAACAAAAGAATAATCAAGAAAAAAATAAGAACTGGGAGAAACATGAGTAGAGGAAGCAATTCAATAATGATACTGTGTGATACTTTACCAAATAGAGAAGTGACAAAAAGGCAAAAGAGATTGGTAAGTAGGCATGTGTAAAATAAGAGGGCATAAGCAAGTGAAGTAAATGAAGGGATGAAGATAGTATGGAATAATTCACAATGAGTAAGAGACACAAAGCCAAGATGTACTTGGATCCTGAGATTAAAATGTGCAGGTACTGCAGCAGAACATGGTGAAATCTTCCTTGGGCCGCTCGTAGCTTTCGTAGCTCAGCAGTTTTGTAGGTTTCCAGTGGAACACACGAGAAGTGTGCTCAGAATGTTTCGCTCAGAATTTTAGATTATAGTGAGATGAAAGGAACTGAAATTTTGGAGAAAGACTGGTAGAGAATAACCACAATAGCAATATAGAGACTTAAGTCAGAAAGAAGAAAATTGAAAAACAGGCTTGCTTCTGTGGCAGACTAAATCAACTTTGCATGAAGGATATTATAAAAATGCCCTCTCACTGTAATTTACTTACTCTTCACTATCTATAAATACTGAGATTGATGAAAGATTCTGAAGATAAATAGCTGCACGCTTTAAAAATATAATATATTGAGGACTTTATGCACTTGTTTGATAAATTACACATTTAGTTTTCTTAAAACATTCCTGTTTGTTGATTGTAAATTTAAGTGGTATTGTTTACCATTCTTATTGCAAAATATTATATTAGTTTTAAGCGATTTCTGATTAATGGTTTGGATAATAAAATGCCTGTGTAATGGTGTGATGTTTGTGGAAAATCTTGAAAAAGCAACCTTTTTTCTATTTTTTAAATTAATTTGAACAATGTAGGTACAGAAAACTGCAAGTAATATGATGAAACTGATCTGTATTAGTGAGGAAAATAACTCTTTGTATGGTATATGGTGTTGAATGTATGATCCGGTCTGTTTTCTCAGTACCTAAAACTGCGTACATATGTCACCCTGCGATAAACTGCTCAATTAAAATGTATAACACAAAATTATTGCTACATTCCAGTAGAGAAAAATAGTATGTTAGAAATGCATTCCTTTTGGAAGATTATAGCATGGTCTGCCTTAAGATCAGTCCATTATTTAAATTTATATCATGTGCTACTTTGACACTTATTTAATTAAAAACTTTATTTTACAAAAATGTTTTATTATTCAAAATTTGTTGCAATATTTCCTTTTGTTAATGGGTACAATTTTAAACAACAGCTGTAGAAAATTAAGTAAACAATTTCTCGATCAAGTTTGCAAAATCTCTTTTTCTGGAAAATTAACAATATAATCAGTTTACCTTATGGTTAAGTATCCTTCCAGTAAATCTTGCCCATTCTTTGGAATCATAAACAATCTTCACAAAAGGAAAATGTTCACCATTTGTTAATTTTGTAACTGACCTTAGATAAATGAATACAATTCTGATTGTTTATTTATTTTTTGGTCCAAGTGCTGTTTCCATATTGGACGTATCAAACTGTTGATTATTCACCAGGCTTTTGTTTTAACCATTGTTCCTTAATTACATTTGTGACATTTTGAAGAGGAAGTGAATGCCAAATTCAGGACAGGCATCAGACAAAAATCTCAGGAAGGGCTATATGTATACATGTTCTTGAATTAATCTGTCTGTTCTGTGGATTTTATCTTGAACATTTATGTTAAAGCGATCTGAATAAATTTGATTGTTACCCAAAAATGTTTTAATATTTTATTTCAAAATGATAATACTGGAGTTGTTTGGATTTCACCATCTCATGATTTATTTATTGTAACAGGAACTTATCAAGGAGACATATTTTAATTACCTGTGAGCTTTCCTTGGCTCTTGCATTGCTATAGAACCCTGCTAGAGCTTTATAAAACTTAGGTAGTATCACCGCGCACATCAGAACAGCGCTTTGATTTTGAGACAACCAATAGCTGCCTTTTACAACAACCAATGAAAGATGGTATTTGAGTCACGTTTTGTCTACGTGTCAGCAAGAAAAATAAACCATTGTTATCAACCGGGCAAGTGAAGATGAGGAAGATTGATGCTTTGAATTTGGTGTCTT
The DNA here is from genome assembly GCF_010909765.2 of Amblyraja radiata. Classification (NCBI taxonomy): domain Eukaryota; kingdom Metazoa; phylum Chordata; class Chondrichthyes; order Rajiformes; family Rajidae; genus Amblyraja; species Amblyraja radiata. The sequence goes on from NC_045956.1 coordinate 100,297,173, forward strand.
CATCATAACACAGAAACAAGTTTTATCAAAAGCTAGACATTGCAGGAGCTGAAATTGAGAGAAAATTCTGACGAAACATAATACACTTGAAACATTAACCATTTTTCACTGCACACACATTTCAGAGTATTTCCAGCACTTTGTCGTTATTTCAAACTAAATTCTACTTCTATCCTGTAAAGGGTCCAGCTTATCTATTGGATTTTATTTAAGAAGTATTCAGTTTAATTTGCTTTTTTTTCTTGATAGCCTTTGATAGGCCTAACTTTGGCTATACATTATTTCATTAACTTGCCTGGAAGCAGATGTTTATTCCAGAATCATATGAGATAATCGTTATGTAATCTGCTTTGAAGTTCCACACAAAGGGAAAAAAAGATGGATTGCATCACTTGGAAGAAGAGTCCACAAACATGAAGTTAGTTCCTGTGGAAACCTCTATTCACTTTAGGAAAAGGCCAAAACAATGTTTACTTGCACTGAATTCTTACAGCCAAATTCATAAAAGCCCAATAAAATAAGAACAACATTTAATGAGGAAACATTAATCTTTTTATTTAACTGGCTCTTCATTAATTGGCTATTAATTTTAAAAAAGTTTGAAAATGTTGTTTATTGTTTTTGTGCTTATTGATATTAGGTTATTAGGACTGAAAATGTAACACTTCTCCACATCAAACTTTCCAAGATAAAGTATAGCACAGCCACAGGCAGATTAACACCATAGCTCTCCACACTGTGTATGCGGTCTTATTTCCAGAAAAACAATCCCCTGAGAAAGACCACCAATTAAGAAATATATGTGCCCATTTATAAAATAACAACTAATGTAGCAGTCAACTTCGTCAAATCATTTAAAATGTTCAGTACCTAATGTCTTTCAGCACATCACATACTCTGTAAAATTAGGACTAATTACATGCCAGGAAAGTATAGCTGCTGTTTTCAATCTATCTGTCTGCAGAATGATCTTAATTGTTTGTAGGATCAAATTATTATTACATCTGCAACTAAAGATGACTAGTGTACTAACAACTATGAGATTGCGAGCTATTTCAATTCCTCTTGTTACCATATCAACCTGTATGTCCTCCGCCTCCACAGCCAGAGCTAGACCACACATAAACTAGAACAGCACTTAATATTCCACTTGGGCAGCCTACACTCCAAGAGCCTACACACCTTTCCTCCATCGTCTCAACACCCATTATGTCCCCACCCCCCGCTCCCCATTCCCTTCTACCCATCATCCTTCCCTCTGGTGCCAGTTTTCTCCTTCCTTATCAGATTCCACCATTTGTCTTCTCAACATCACCTCGAGCCTTGGTTACTACTTCCTCCAATCAGCTCTTTGACTTTGCTCCATCTTTCAATAAGATCATGGATAATCCAGTCTTGGTCTTGACATCACTTTCCCACTGACATCACTTTCCCACTGACTTCACTCTCCAAACCCCTTCATCCATGTCAGCCTCTTTATCTCTGTAATCATCAAGTGAACCTTTTCTGAAATGCCTGCAATGCATGCACATCCTTTCTCACATATAGAGTCTTAAACTTTCCACAAATACTCCAGGCGCAGTCTCAATTAGCTTTAGATTTTTCCTACTTTGATACACTTGCAATATAGGCTCATATTCCTTTAGCTTCCTAATCAACTACTACTACCTTACTTGCATAATAACTGATGGTTTCATGTTTTAGGTCACCTTGCCTAATATTTTGTAATCTCACTCCCTTTCGACAACTGTGGCAGGGCTTGAATGCCATCACCTCCTACAAGGCGAATGCAGGAGGCAGCTCAAGCGACAGCGAAGCATCACGCCCTGAGGAGCTCAATGCGTTCTACGCATGCTTTGATAGGGAGAACACTGATGTGCCTTCTCGAGCCCTGATGGTATTACAGTCACAGTAACAAAGGCCAACGTCAGAAGATCCTTCAGGGGTGTGAATCCTGATGGTATACCCGGTAGAGTTCTCAAAACCTGTGCAGACCAACTGGCTGGGGCTTTTGCGGACATTTTCAACCTCTCACAACTGAGGTCTGAGGTTCCCACCTGCTTTAAGAGGGCATCAATAATACCGGTGCCCAAGAAGAGTAAGGAGATGTGCCTCAACACCTATCGACCAGTGGCACTAACGTCTGTGGTGATGAAGTGCTTTGAGAGATTGGTTATGGTGGATATCAACTCCCACCTCAACAAGAACCTCGACCCCCTACAGTTTGCCGACCATCACAACAGGTCAATGGAGGATGCGATCTTACTGGCTTTCCACTCTGCACTGGACCACTTGGACAATAAAAACATGTCAGGCTGTTGTTTATAGACTACAGCTCAGCATTCAATATCATCATCCCCTCCAAGCTGGTTATCAGCCCGAGCCGCTGCCTGCCCCTTTTCCGGGGTTATGTCCGTGCCCGGGTGGTTCTAGAGAGGGACCACACGCTGCCCACGTGCGCCCTGGGGGATTTTCGGGACCGCTGGGCACCGCGGGGGGTTAAATGCATCCTTGACTAGGATTGTAACATAGTTGTATAGTAGTTTATTTAGTATATTTGCGTGTCTTTATTATGGTGGTGGCTTCTGTTGTTTTATTGTAAATATTGTTTTTTTTAATAATCAAATAAATTTTTGTTTAAAAAATAAAAAATAAAAAGCTAGTTACCAAGCTCACGGAACTGGGGTAGACACAAAATGTTGGAGCAACTCAGCGGGTGATGCAGCATCTCTGGAGTGAAGGAATGGGCGATGTTTCGGGTCAGACTGATGTCAGGTGAGTGGGCGGGACAAAGATAGAATGTAGTCAGAGACAGTAAGACTGGTGGGAGAACTTGGAAGGGGAAGGGGATGGAAAGAGAAAGCATGGGCCATCTGAAGTTTGAGAAGTCAATGTTCAAACCGTTGGGGTGTAAACTACCCAAGCGAAATATGAGGTGCTGTTCCTCCAATTTGCGCTGGGCCTCACTCTGACAATGGAGGCGGCCCAGGACAGAAAGGTCAGATTGGGAATGGGAGGGGGAGTTGCTGAGCCACTGGGAGATCAGGTAGGTTAAGACGGACTGAGCGGAGGTGTTCAACGAAACGATCGCCGAGCCTGCGCTTGGTCTCGCCGATGTAGAGAAGTTGACACCTGGAACAGCGGATACAGTAGATGAGGTTGGAGGAGGTGCAAGTGAACCTCTGGCTCACCCGGAAAGACTGTTTGGGTCCATGGATGTAGTCGAGGGGGGAGGTAAGAGGACAGGTGTTGCATCTCCTGCAGTTGCAGGGGAAAGTACCCGGGGAGCGTGTGGTTGGGCTGTGAAGGGACGAGTTAACCAGGGAGTTTCGGAGGGAACGGTCTCTGCGGAAAGCAGAAAGTGGTGGAGATGGGAAGATGTGGCCAGCAGTGGGATCCCGTTAGAGGTGGCGATAATGTTGGAGGATTATATGGTGTATGCGACAGCTGATGGGGGTCTCTGTACTTGTTATGAATGGGGGAAGGGGGAGTAAGAGCAGAGCTGCGGGATATCGAGGAGACACTAGTGAGAGCCTCATCTATAATGGAAGAGGGGAACCCTCGTTTCCTAAAGAATGAGGACATCTCCGATGCCCTGGTATGGAAAACCTCATCCTGGGTGCAGATGCGGCATAGGGGTAGAGTCTTTACAGGAAGCAGGGTGGGAAGAAGTGTAGTCAAGATAGCTATGGGAGTCAGTAGGTTTGTAGTAGATGTTAGATAAAAGTTCTGGAGAAACTCAGCGGGTGCAGCAGCATCTATGAAGCGAAGGAAAAAGGTAACGTTTCAGGCCGAAACCCTTCTTCAGAGTCTTGATCAATAGTATGTTTCTTGTGATGGAGACGGTGAGATCTAGAAACGGTAGGGAGATGTCGGAGATTGTCCAAGTGAATTTGAGTGCCAGATGGAAATTAGTGGTGAAGTTGATGAAGTCAGTGAGTTCTGCACGGAACTGGGTCTCTGCACATCCTTCTGCAATTGGATCCTTGACTTCCTCATCCACAGACCGCAGTCTGTTCGAATTGGCAGAAATACTTATTCCTCATTAACAATCAGTACGGGAGCATCTCAAGCCTAAATGCTCAGCCCCATGCTGTACTCTATACTCATGACTGTGACACAGTGCGAACTCCATCTTCAAGTACGCCGACGACACCACCGTTGTTGGACGAATTACAGATGGCGATGAGTCAGAGTATAGAAGTGAGATCGACCGATTGACCAAATAGTGCCAGCACAACAACCTGGCTCTCAATATCAGTAAAACTGTGGACTTTGGAAGAGGAAAGATGAGGACCCACAATCCTGTATTGGTGGAGAGAGTCAAAAACTTCAAATTCCTGGGCGTGCATATTTCCGACGATCTTTCCTGGACCCAGCACACTGATGCAATTGTAAACAGAGCACATCAACGCCTCTACTTCCTGAGAAAATTACGGAGATTTGGTATGTCAAAGAAGATTCTCTTTAACTTCTACAGGTGCACAGTAGAGAGCATAATCACTGGTTGCATCAAGGCCTGGTTTGGCAACTTGAACGTCCAGGAGCGGAAAAGACTGCAAAAAGTTGTGAACACTGCCCAGTCCATCGACAGCTCTGATCTCCCCACCATCAAAGGGATTTATCAGAGTCGCTGCCTCAGCAGGTGGCAGAGGCCAGAACTCCGAACAAACTGGGTTCAATAATGACCAAGCCCACTCACCCACTCCATGCCCTGAACGTGATCAAGAGCAGCATCTTCAGTCAGAGACTGATTGCACCAATGTGCAAAACTGAGAGACATAGAAAGTCTTGTATACCAGCTGCTATAAGGTTATATAATGCGCATAAATAACTGCACTTTTTTTCATTCATTGTATTTTAACTTGTATTTTAACTTGTTAAGTATGGAAGCTATTTGAGGAAATGTGTGGTGTTATGTCTGTCTTGAAGCTGTCGTGGCACTGTAATTTCCTGTAAAGGATTATTAAAGGTATAATCAATCAATCAAACAGACAGCCAGCATCATCAGAGACCCACATCACCCTGGCCACATACTCATTTCACCACTGCCACTGGGAAGAGGAACCTGAAAACTGGAACACCCAGGTTCAGGAACAGCTTCTTCCTTACAGCTATCAGACTATTAAACACTACAACCCCAAATAAGCTCTGAACTACAATATATTATTATTATTGCACTACTATTGTTTGTTTTTTGAGTATGTGTTTATGTGTATATTATAAATACAGTATATACACATATATCTATATATATATATAGATATGTGTGTGTGTACTCAGTATGTGTATATATACACTGAACTTTTTTCTCTCGTTCATATATTATTTACAGTGTACTATATTTACAGATTATGTTGTGCTGAAGCAAGTATGAATTTCATTGTTCTATCAGGGACATATGACAATAAAACACTCTTGACTCTAAATAGTCATTTGCTTTTTCTTCCTTCTATTATTGATAACGCCATCTTCTCACATAGAACTCTATCTGCCAGCTTCTTGCCCACCATGTCCCTTTGCAGATAGACACAAAATGCTGGAGTAACTCAGCAGGTGAGGCAGCATCTCTGGAGAGTAGGAATGTGTGACATTTCGGGTCGATACCCTTCTTCAGACTGATGTCGGGGGAATGGGTGGTACACAGATAGAATGTAGTCAGAGACACAGGTCGGAGAACTGGGAGGGGGGAGGGGGGGGGGGGGTGGTGAGAGAGGGAAAGCAAGGGCTACTTGAAGTCAATGTTCATACCGCTGGTGTGTAAGCTGCCCAAACAAAATGATTAGCAAGCGGGAGATCCAGCAGGCCTTGGTGGACAGAGTGCAATTCCTCCAATTCACTCTGACAATGGAGGAGGCCCAGGACAGAAGGTTCAGTGTGGGAATGGGAGGGGGTGTTGAGCTACCGGGAGATCAGGTAGGTTTAGGCGGACTGAGCAGAGGTGTTCAGTGAAACGATTGCCGAGCCTGCGTTTTGTCTCGCCGATATACAGGGGTCCACAGATACAGTAGATGAGGTTGGAGGAGGTGCAAGTGCCTCACCTGAAAAGATTTGGGGGATACAGTAAATGAGGTTGGAGGAGGTGCAAGTGAAACTCAGCCTCACCTGAAAAGACAGTCGGGGTACAGTGGATGAGGTTGGAGGAGGTACAATACAGTAGATGAGGTTGGAGGAGGTGCAACAGTAGCTTTTTTCTGTCCTCTTCATAACCTGCTAACCTACCTGTCTTTGTAGCATTCATCAACAAATGATATAGAAACATAGAAAAAAAATAGGTGCAGGAGTAGGCCATTCGGCCCTTCGAGCCTGCACCGCCATTCAATATGATCATGGCTGATAATCCAACTCAGTATCCCATACCTGCCCTATAGCCACAAGGGCCACATCTAAAACTCTTGCTCTCCAAACACAGCCTGCACTACTTAAATACTCGAGCAAAACACCAACTGCTGGAGGAACTCAGCCGGTCAAGCAGCATCGGTGAAGGGAATGAAAAGACAATGTATTGGGATGGGACCAGACGGGAGTGTTGGGAGAAAGCCGGAAGAGAGAATGCGGACAGGACACAGTCTATCAAGTGGATGCAAGTGAGGAAGAGCTATGTTTAGGACTGACAAAGGCTAGAGATGAAAAGAGACAAAAGGATGTCAGATACGAAGAGGAGTGAAATGTAAAGCTAGACAGAAATATATGGAAGGGGAGTGGTCATAAAGAAACAAGGGGTCACAGTTTAAGGATAAGGGGGAAATCTTTTAGGACCGAGATGAGGAAAACATTTTTCACACAGAGAGTGGTGAATCTCTGGAATTCTCTGCCACAGAAGGTAGTTGAGGCCAGTTCATTGGCTATATTTAAGAGGGAGTTAGATGTGGCCCTTGTGGCTAAAGGGATCAGGGGGTATGGAGAGAAGGCAGGTACAGGATAATGATCATATTGAATGGCGGTATGGGAAGGAGTTAAAATGATTAGCAAGTGGGAGATCCAGCAGGTCTTGGTGGACAGAGTGCAAATGTTCAGAGAAATGATCGCCTAGTTTACACCAGTGTAAAGGAGGCTACATTGGGAGCACCAAATGCATTAAATGAAGAGGTCGATGTGAACCTCTTAAGATCATGTGATAGGAGCAGAAGTAGGCCATTCGGCCCATCAAGTCTTCCGCCCTTCAATCATGGCTGATCTATCTCTCCCTCCTAACCTCATTCCCCTGCCTTCTCCCCATAACCTCTGACACCCGTACTAATGAATAATCTATCTATCTCTGCCTTAATGTCTATCTCACCTGGGGCTCTGAATAGAGGTGAGGAAAGAGATGTGGGGACAGGTGTTACATCTCCTGCAGTTGAAAAGCACCTGAGTTGGAGGGGAGAAGATGAGTGAACCAAGGAGTTGCAGAGGGAGTAGTCTCTGTGGAAAGTGAAAAGGGGTAGGGATGGTAAGATGTGACTTAGGGATCAGGTTGAATGTATCGGAACTGTCAGATCCAGATGGAACACAGATAGTTTCCTTTGTCCTCCCCTTTGGCCTCCGCAGCCAACACATCATCCACTGAAATGTCCACCATCTTCAACATGATCCCACCACCAGTGTGCTTAATGCAATTGAGCAGGGATGAATTTCTGGGAAATGGTTCCAAACTACCTACAGTGTGACTCTGAGGTTACTCAGTGAGCAGCACAGTTGAACATACAAAAACATTATCATTTTAATTAGTTGTCTGGATTGAATATTAACCTTAAATATTATTCTTAGTGGAAGCAGAACAAAACAACATTAATTCCACAAATGATATGTTGTGTAAGCTCGGCTCATAATTTGGCAGAATGATAGGGGACTTAATTGAAACATATAAGCTCTTGATAGGTATTTGCGGAGGAGATAGTAGACAAATCTAAAACTAAATGTCACTTTAAAAAAAGAGTCGGTCCATTTCAAAAAAAAAATTCCCTCAGAGGCCTATAAAATGTTGGAACTCTCATGCTCAAAGGGAAGTGGAGGCAGAGTATTTGAATATCTTTAAGGCAGATACTTGATAAACCAGGAGCTGAGTGGCACAATGGTGCACCCAGTGGGCCCACAGTTATACATGCCAGAAACCCAGGTTCAAACCTGACCCCTCACATCCTCTCTGTGGAGTTTGCATGTTCTCCCTGTGACCACGTGGGTTTCCTCCCTCATGCCAAAGATCTGCAGGTTGGTGAGTTAATTGGATACTATAAGATGTTCCCAGTGTGTGCGTGAGTGATAGAATCTGAGGGGAGGTAACGAGAATATGTGCAGAAAAACATTGAATTGATCTAGGACTGGTGTAAACAGATTGTTGATGGTCAACGCATAATCGGAAGCCTGAAGAGCCAGTTTCCGCGCTGTACCCCTCTATGTTACGATGTTCCTGTGAGAATGCACAGTGGAAGTTACAGTCAGATCGGCCATGACAGAGGAGACTTGAGAGACCAAGCAGCCTACTCATGCACTGATTTTGTATGTTTGCGTTTTAACATATATTCAGAATTCCACCTTGCATGCTACCAATACTATTGCCAGTTCTTGAGAGATTGATTAACATTTACTGTGTAAATCATACAAAGAGAATTCTGTGGTATATTACTCAATAATTGTATAATGTTAAAAGCTGAAATAGGAAAAATATGTCTTAAGGCCATTAACTATTCCTAAAAGTACCTTGAGAATGTTAAAAATCTAAAATTTAAAAATGAGCCTGACGACATTAGTTCATTCAATCAAACTACAAGACCTTAATCTATATTTAGATTCATGTATAAGGAAGTTTTTAAGGGCATGAAGGTTCTGAATTTTAACTTCAATGTCAGATTGATGCTTTAGAGAAAGGTAAGAGAAAAATGGCAAAGGTTTTTAACATGTGGGATACCAAAGATAAATTGGAAAACTAAAGATCATTATACCCATTTTCCAGAAATAATGAATTAGATTAGAACATGACACAAGCATGAAAATGCCAGTAATCTCAGATAATGATCATAGAACTGCTGAAAATTAACTAGAAAAGATATGAAACTTCAAAGAGAAATTGTAATTAGAATAAATAAATGAAATTTAAATCCCTTTAAAGGATTTAAAATTACTGGAGAACAGATCTGAGATCATAGAAATGAAATGTGGTGACATCAAATACGGACTGGTGCAGATCAATTTAAATTCTTTTACAGCATGCCACTTTTAATTTTCATGTTTTTCTGAGAATATACAGTCCAAGGGATTCTGCCTCACAAGGAAAGTTATCAATGAGATATGTCACATGCTGGAAATACATTTATTGACTAACTGCATTAGCGGTTCTTCCCTTTGATTTTGAAGGTCACAAATATTCCAAACTATCACACTACTGGTGCAGGATGTTTGAAGACTGCCTCACAGAACATATAAATAAGTTAGTAAGTTTATTGGCCAAGTATTCACATACAAGGAATTTGCCTTGGTGCTCCGCCCACATGTAACAACATGACATACAGTGACAGTTACGAATGACTCCGAAAACACTAAACATTAATAATAATAAAACAATAATGATAAAACATCATTGATCAAGCATGTGAACCAACAAAATATAGTCCACAACCTAGCACAAATGCTTCTTTTTAGGCAGCTGCATGACATCAAGGAAGACTTACTTCCACTCCGTATTGAGGATTTCTGAGGTGACTAATGCCCCTGTCCCACTTAGGAAACCTGAACAGAAACCTCTGGAGACTTTGCACCCCACCCAAGGTTTCTGTGCGGTTCCCGGAGGTTTTTGTCAGTCTCCCTACCTGCTTCTACTACCTGCAACCTCCGGCAACCACCTACAACCTCTGGAAACCGCACGGAAACCTTGGGTGGGGCGCAAAGTCTCAAGAGGTTTCCGTTCAAGTTTCCTAAGTGGGACAGGGGCTTAAGAAGGCCAATGTGGTAAGCACAGACACTTCCCAGGTGACAATGGAGGTGGCTGATGGGGTGGACAAATGGGTAGTTTAGGAGGTGATCTGTTCCCTGCATCCTTTACACAGGGCTTCTGAACTCAATGCACAGAATCCAGGTTGCCAGTATCATTCCGAATGCTCGGACCAGGATTCCCAGCCGGCAGTGGGCAGCACATGGGCAAGTAGTTTGCTGCCTCTTTGCACCAGCAACCCAATTTTGATCCTAACTTCTAATGCAGGCTATGTAGAGTTTGCACATTCTCCATAGTGCCATACAGCATAGAAACACGTCCTTCAGCCTAACATGACCTATGATGCCCACCTAAGCTGGTCCCATTTGATCATGTTTGGCGATATTCGGCAATATGGACCATAGAGGACGGAGGAGGAATATACAGGGGTTCCCATTTTGTAGATCCCACCAGTACCGTGGTGGAAGCAATCCCTAGGGTGAAGGCCCCTCGAGTGGTTTTATTGTTGGTCCCATGCAATATGTTCATACCCAAGATGCAATCTGGTGCTAGGAAGCTGGGCCTGCAGGGGCAGGGAATCCCCAATGGATAGACAGACAGTTACCTCCTTTGCGAGTGTTTTAGCTCCCCCTAAACCCTCCACCGAAACACTAGCACCTTGACATTTGTCAGGCTCCCCTAGAATAAGGGTGTGTTCGGCCCCGGTATCAACCAGAGCCAAGAAGATATCTCCCGCATTCCAATAGAGGGTAACAGGGACATAAGGCCTTGGGTTGCCCGGTTGAGCAAGGACCACCGAGGAAACCCACCGGTTTCTAAGACATGTTGTTATTGTACCCACCTCAATATCTTTCTCTGAAAGCTTGTTCCATACACGTACCCACCCCTTGAAGGAGTTGCCCCTCAGGTACCAAGGAAATTGGCGAGACATTCCAAGGTCTTCTCCGGTCAGGGGTTATCTGTCCCTCGGTTTCCCCCTATAACAGCCGGTTTGGCCCGTGCGGAAGTCTGAGGGATCCTGGTGCATGACAATTGATTACCGCCAGTTGAATAAAAATACCCCTCCCCTGTCTCCCGCTGTGTCAGATGTGGGGAATGCAGTTGAACAGAGGGATCAAGGAATAACTGTGCATAGTTCCCTGAAGGTGGAATCTCATGTACTGTAGATAGGGTGGTAAAGAAAGCTTTTGGTATGCTAGCCTTTATAAATAGTAAGATTAAACGAGAACTTACCAGTTTGAAGTTTGATCTGTATTTTATGAGGAGTTACGATGAGGGATTACGTGAAGAACCCCGCCAGGACGCATGCGTGTCATTCTTCAAAGCAGCGGTGTGAAATCACAGATAACTGTAATGACTAAACATAGTAAGATTAGAGAAGAGATACCAGTTAAGTATATGATCAAGGGTGGGAGCGGAGGGCACGTAATCCCTCATCGTAACTCCTCATAAAATACAGATCAAACTTCAAACTGGTAAGTTCTCGTTTAATAATAATAATAATAATAATAAAGCTTTATTTCAGACACAGGTCCATATAACACATCATACAGTATAAGGAGATACAAAAATACATTAAAAATTGCATATTAGCCTATAAAATATACAAGCTATTGCACCAATGCCATCTTAGCCTAGAAGTGAATCTATAGCAGCTTTTCAGAGGGCTGACTAGGGCTTCAATTATGTGATTCTCTGACTTGTCCAAGCGACACATAAAACTAAACATCAGCTGTCTTAAGAGTGCCTCACAGGTTGGCACTCTAGTGGACACAAACAATTGACTGGCACTATGCCACCTAGGGACACGAAGCAGCAACCTCATTGCATCATTGTATGCTACCTTGAGCCTCTGCATACTCTTTTTCTTATAGTTAGACCACAATTGAGCAGTATATAACGGTGTGATGTAGATTCTGAACAGGGAAAACTTCACAGAGTCAGAGCACATAGAAAACTTCCTTATAAGCATGTTAGCTTGAAAATAAATTTTACAGTGCTGTCGGTAGAGGTCTTTGTCATCTGTCCAGTCATCGGATATGACATGACCTAGGTATTTAATTTCCTCACACACAGCAAGATATTTCCTCACACACTTACTATTTTACTTCGGAGTCACGTGAGTGACTACGTGAAGATTTTAAAGCTCTGTGATTTCATGCTGTGGAAACGAGTCCATGCATCACTTCTGCCTTGATTGTAGGAGGAATAGTGTTAACATAATTTGGACATGAATTCAACATTGAAATCATAAAATTTATTAACACAAAATTATAACCCTTTTATGGGTTTGAATTAATTTACAGAACTTAAAATTTTTTCTGCAAACGTTCCAGGTTTCATTACTGGTTTATTGTAAAATAATTGGAATGTTCTTTCCCCTGACCATCCTGCTGCTTCGAGGACTTGGTCCATGGGCACATCCAATTGTATTGCTGCCGATGTAGCTGCAGCCCTGGTGGAATGAGATTTTAAAATGTTAGTATCCACCCCAGCCTGTGTAAGCACCTGTTTCAGCCATCTCGAGATGGTCTGGACCGTCACTCTTTTGTGTGGTTGCTTGTGGCTGACCAGAAGTCCCTTCTCATTGCCTCTTAGGATTTTTGTTTTCTCTATGTATAATAACAGGTGTCTAACTATACAGAGACGGTCATCTGTAGGGTATGACCTAAATTGTATATTGAGGCCTGCTGATCCCTGTCTGTTCTGCTTTACTAGCTCTTAGATGTGGAACGTAATATTGTCAGGTGAGGAAGTCATGTTGTCCAGTCTAAGTTTATGCAGTGACTGTACCCTCTGTGCCGTGACCAATGCCATTAGCATGACTGTTTTTAAAGTCAGTCTGTGTAGGGACAGAGCTGATGCTGGAGACCAGTTTCTGAGCGTCTTCAGGACAATGCTTACATCCCAAATTTGGGAGTACCTGTTTTTTGGGGGATTAGTATTAAAAATTCCCCTCATGAGCTTAGTTACCAGTGGGTGAGTCCCTACAGAGTAACGCTCTGTCCCTTGCCATAGGTAAGTCGACAGGGCACTTCTGGCGCTGTTGATGGCACTGTAACTGAGCCCCTCATCATAGTGGAGGCCTGCCAGATATTCCAGAACAGACGGGATGTTCATGTTTCTGTTGGTGATGTTGTTTTTATGGCAGTATATTTCCCACTTCCTGATATAGACCAGATATTGTTTTTTAGTCGATTGTCTTTGGGCCGCCGAGATCATGTTCGCTGTTCGGTCCGTTAGTCCCAGTTGTAGTAGTGGTGTTTTTAAACTCTACAAATTAATAAGTTCAAATATTTATGGCATGGGTGGCTATCCCCTGTTACGGGATGTAGCAATAAGTCTGGTCTTTGTGGGATGGTTCTAATACCATGTTTTGTACCACTGGGAACCATGGTTGAGTAGGCCAATCGGGTACTACCAAAATACCAGACGCAGAGTCTTGTTGTATTTTCCTTAATACCCGACTGATGAGGCAGAAAGGAGGGAATGCGTAAATAAACAATTTCCCCCAATGCAGCGAAAATGCATCTGTTGTTGCTGCCCCAGGGTCTGGTTCCCATGAAACATAGTTTGGTATCTGGTGGTTTAGTCTGGATGCGAATAGATCGATATCTGGTGTTCCATATGTTGCTGTAATATCAGCAAATACTTTTTTGTTCAACATCCATTCGGTGTTTTCATTAAATTTGCGTGACCTGGTGTCTGCCACTAAATTTAGTCTTCCTGGTAGGTAAGTGGCTGATATCCAAATATCTCTCTGGATGCACCATTGCCAAATTGAATTAGCCAGATTGTCACATGATATCGATTTGTTTCCACCCATGTGGTTAATGTATGCTACCACGGTGGTATTGTCTATTTGTAGTCTAACATGCTGGTGATATGACCCAGTACAATATGACTTTAGGCCATGGAATGCACCCAACATTTCCAAGTAGTTTATGCCCAGTGTGAGTAAGAAAGATGCCTCCTGTGCAGTCCATCTACCTCCACAGCTGGTGATGGTATTGGTGGCTCCCCACCCAAGTGCACTGCCATCAGTTTGTAGTACCATGGAAGGGTTACTGACAATGATTGGATTGGAACAAAGCCAGATGTTATCTATCCACCATATTAGTTCCGTTTTGGCTTGGATTGGTAGTTTCATAGGTCTGTCAAAGTGACCTGCATTAATTTTGAGCGCTTGTATTTTTGCTCTCTGTAAGTTTTGGTAATGTAGAGGTCCAAATTGTGTGGCTGGGAAAGCAGCCACCATTTTACCAATTACTTTTGCTACCAATCTGATGGATGGTTTTCTGATGTCAATTAGGTTATTGCAAGCCTCTATTAAATCTCTAGCCTTTCCCTTAGGTAGTGTCACCGTCATGTGAACTGAGTCAATGGTGAACCCCAAATAGTCCATAGTAGTGGAAGGCGTTAGTTTAGATTTAACTGGATGGATGATAAATCCCAGTTTTTCAAATAACTGTTTTGTGGCTGTTACAGTTTGTATGGCCAATTCCAAAGTTTTGCCCACAATGAGTATGTCATCTAAATATGCCATAACCATAGAAACATAGAAACATAGAAATTAGGTGCAGGAGTAGGCCATTCGGCCCTTCGAGCCTGCACCGCCATTCAATATGATCATGGCTGATCATCCAACTCAGTATCCCGTACCTGCCTTCTCTCCATACCCTCTGATCCCCTTAGCCACAAGGGCCACATCTAACTCCCTCTTAAATATAGCCAATGAACTGGCCTCGACTACCCTCTGTGGCAGGGAGTTCCAGAGATTCACCACTCTCTGTGTGAAAAAAGTTCTTCTCATCTCGGTTTTAAAGGATTTCCCCATTATCCTTAAGCTGTGACCCCTTGTCCTGGACTTCCCCAACATCGGGAGCAATCTTCCTGCATCTAGCCTGTCCAACCCCTTAAGAATTTTGTAAGTTTCTATAAGATCCCCTCTCAATCTCCTAAATTCTAGAGAGTATAAACCAAGTCTATCCAGTCTTTCTTCATAAGACAGTCCTGACATCCCAGGAATCAGTCTGGTGAACCTTCTCTGCACTCCCTCTATGGCAATAATGTCCTTCCTCAGATTTGGAGACCAAAACTGTACGCAATACTCCAGGTGTGGTCTCACCAAGACCCTGTACAACTGCAGTAGAACCTCCCTGCTCCTGTACTCAAATCCTTTTGCTATGAAAGCTAACATACCATTCGCTTTCTTCACTGCCTGCTGCACCTGCATGCCCACTTTCAATGACTGGTGTACCATGACACCCAGGTCTCGCTGCATCTCCCCTTTTCCTAGTCGGCCACCATGTGTTTACGTTTCCGTAGAAATGCTAGGGCTGGTTTAAAAAAGTTTGTGAACAGCCTGGGGGCTGATGATAGGCCATTTGGCAGTGCTTTATACTGCCAGCGTTGTCCCATCCAGTTGAATTTTAAGTAACACCTGTGGTCACCTCGTATAGGCACTGTATAGTAAGCATCTTTTAAATCGATGCTGGCCATGAAGTAACCTTTGGAAATTAATTGTTTAGCAGTAACAAAGGTTTCCATTTTAAAGTGAATATATTGTACAAATGTATTCAATTTTGTCAGATCGATGATGATGCGACAACCACCATCTTTTTTGATTTTGGTAAATATATTGGACACGAATTCTAATGGTTCGTGTTGAGTTTTCTCAATTACACCTTTTATGTAAAGCCGCTCCAGTTCAAATTGCGCCTCTGATTTTTCTTTATCAGAGAGCACGAACACTCGGTTCGGTATATGTTGAACTGGAGGGCTGTACTTGTGTATAAACTCTATTGTATATCCCTGGATACTGCTTAAGATGTAAGTATTGGTTGTTAACATGCTCCATGCATTCAAAAACCAGTGTAGTCTCCCCCCAACCTCCATGCTCTCCATATTTTTTAGGGAACCAGACCCACCTACCTCCATTGTTACCAGTGGCAGGTTTACTTATTTTTGTAGTTTCTTCGCTGTCGTTGTTGCGCTGTTGTCTGGATTTTCGGTTTGGCTGGCATTGGAGGTTCCCACATCTTCCAAGAAGGCCGGCCTGGGTCATGGCCTAAAAAAGACTCATGTTTAGAATACCGTGCCTTCGAGCTTTCACCAGTTCTGCTGGTGGGTGCGTAGGGGTGCTGTCTTTGGCTGTAGTGGATTTTTGTTGGTGTTCCTTTTATTAATCCCAAGGTTTTGGCTTCCTCATCGAGCTCTTTTACCTGCTTCGATAGGTTGCCTCCAAACAAGAGTATGGGTGGTTTCGTGGTCCCAGGTTTGCACAGTCCCGCGAATTTTGGGTTCAGTGTGGGTTGAATGGCACTTTTCCTGATGTTATTTATTTCATGCTGGGTATTGCAGAATAGTGCCAGTGCATCTTGTTGGTCCTGGGACATGTCTCTGTCGTCCACTGTACGGGCAAATGCTGTTATCCCTGCGGTCAGTAATTTCAGTACTTTTTGCAATTTTACATCCATACTCCTGACTCCTGTTCCAATGTGTTTCCATATACAGTTGTTAACTATTGGAACGTTCAGGGAAATGCAATTGCCCGGTGCCAGATGTCTTCCTGTGGTGTCCAGTACAGCCTGCTCTTGTAACTGGTTTAAAGACATGTAGTCTATACTGGCAGCAAGCTTTGGCTCCAAATTTTGTCCAGTCTGGTCCGGCTGTATAAAATTGGCCACCATGTCCAGTAGGTTCTCTTTTTCCCGCACCCCATGCACACTTGTCTTTTCTTCTGCGGACCCCTTTTCCAGGTCAGCCCAGAACTGACCCGCAGTGCTGCCCTCCGCTGAGGTAGAAGCACTGTGCAGCCCTTGAAAAGGTACTGCTGTGGGTTTATCATAGGGCCCACAGTGACCCGACTCCATCTCCCGGAGTCTGTCACATTGGAGCAAATGCTCCATACACCGCTCCATTCGGCTCCAGCGCTCTCGGTCGCTGGCCGCCCGCGGTGGTTCAAAGTCGGACTCCTCTGAGTCCACGACCTTGTTTGTTTTGTGTCTAGCCTTGCCGCCCGGCCGCGTGGATTTGGCCGGTGCGGAGGCGACATCGGGCACAGCTGATCCCACTACGGGTGATCCAAGTGCCGTCGGCTGCTGTTGCTGGCTGCCCGCTGCTCCGCGGTCCTCCCTCCCCAGCTTTGTCGCAGCCCTTCTCTTCTTTGTTTTATCCATGTTCCTACCTGTAGTTGGAAATGGAAACAAAAAAGACCGCAGAGTAAACGCTTACCTGCAATTAGCGGCTTTTAAACTGCCGCCGCGGGGGAACGTCTTTCCACCGCGTCTGACGTTTCGCAATGCGTGTAGCGATATGACACGCATGCGTCCTGGCGGGGTTCTTCACGTAGTCATTCACGTGACTCCGAAGTAAAATCAGAGCATTGAGTATAGAAGTTGGGATGTAATGTTAAAATTGTACAAGGCATTGGTGAGACCAATTCTGGAGTATGGTGTACAATTTTGGTCGCCCAATTATAGGAAGGATGTCAACAAATTAGAGAGAGTACAGAGGAGATTTACTAGAATGTTGCCTGGGTTTCAGCAACCAAGTTACAGAGAAAGGTTGAATGTTAGGTCTTTATTCTTTGGAGCGCAGGAGGTTAAGGGGGGACTTGATAGAGGTCTTTAAAATGATGAGAGGGATAGACAGAGTTGACGTGGATAAGCTTTTCCCATTGAGAGTAGGGAAGATTCAAACAAGAGGACATGACTTCAGAATTAAGGGACAGAAATTTAGGGATAACATGAGGGGGAACTTCTTTACTCAGAGAGTGGTAGCTGTGTGGAATGAGCTTCCAGTGGAAGTGGTGGAGGCAGGTTCGATTTTATCATTTAAAAATAAATTGGATAGGTATATGGATGGGAAAGGAATGGAGGGTTATGGTCTGAGTGCAGGTAGATGGGACTAGGGGAAAATAAGTGTTCGGCACGGACTTGTAGGGCCGAGATGGCCTGTTTCCGTGCTGTAATTGTTATATGTTTATATGTTGTCACCATTATTGAGGATATCGGGAGGAGAAGAACTGGTATGCTGCAATTGACCTTGCCAATGCCTTTTTCTCTATCCCTCTTGCTCCCAATTCCCAGGACCAATTTGCCTTTACCTGGGCTGGCCAAGTGTACACCTTTACCCACCTTCCTCAGGGGTATGTCCATAGCCCCACTCTCTGCCATGGCCTTATTGCACAGAATCTAGCCATGGTTACCCTCCCCGATGGGGGTCACTGTCCCACTACATTGATGTAATTTTACTGCAGGGCAGAGGCCCCTGACTCCCTCCTTCTACACCTTAATTCCTGTGGGTGGCCATTTAACCCAGCTAAGGCCCAATGTTTGGCCCAAAGTGTTATCTTCTTGGGTATTCAGTGGCACGCCGGCCACAGGGACATTCAAGAAAAGGCCCTGGCAGGATTCTTGCCCTGAGGTCCCCCGGACAAAACAGGAGGCTCAGCGGTTCGTTGGCCTTTTGGGGTATTGGCGACAGCACATCCCTCACCTTACGATGCTGCTTCGCCCCCTCTACCACGTGACCTGGAAAAAGGCTGACTTTGAGTGGGGCGCTGACCAGTAGGCGTCCTTTGATTTGGCTAAGAGGGTGGTGGAACAAGCACTCCTGCTTGCCTTATGGCAGGAGAATGTCCCTTTTGAATTGCAGGTTTTGGCTCCAGCTCGTGAGGCAGACTGGAGTCTGTGGCAAAAGCATGATGGACGGCGGGTGCCTCTCGGATTCTGGACAAAGACATTGCCGGTTCCCGCTGTGCAATATATTCGCCCTTTGAATGAGTTGTTTGCATGTTACTTGGCTATCCTTGCTACCGGGGTGGGATAGTGGTTATTCGCCCTCACTTACCTATTATGGCCTGGGTTAAGTCCGCCCATGTCTCCCATAAGGAAGGACGCGCACAGCGCTCTTCTATTGTAAAATGGAAATGGTGCATCTACGATGGAGCTGAGAGGCCCCGATGGCATTAGCCGTCTGCATGATGTGGCAATGCCCCCCCCCCCCCACCTCTCCTCTTGGGAAGTGACCCAGTACCCGAGCCCAACCCACGCCCTGCCTCCCCCATTGCTTGGGAGGTCTCATTTTCCGACCTCTCCACTGACGAACAATCACAGTTATGGTTTGCCAGTGGCTCTAGTTGTTGGGTTGCAGGTAAGGCCATCTAGCAACAGCCACCCTCCAGCCTATCTCTGGCGAGGTTGGACGAGACTCTGGCACGGCGACGTGCGTCAACTGGCCGAGCTTGTGGCGGCCACCCTTCCTTTGTCCAACGACAATACTCCAGCCTGACTGTACATCGACTCCTGGGCAGTGCCAATGGGTATGGCTGTACGGATGACACTGTGGAAGCCCCAGCGGTGGGAGATATATGGTCACCCATTGTGGAGACAGTCACTGTGGATCAGGATATGGGGAGAGGCCCACCGTAGACCCATCACGGTTTACCATGTTAATGCGCACACTGGTGGCGGAGATGCTGAGGCCCTGTTTAATGCTGTAGTAGATGAGGTAGCGCGTATTCGAATGGTCACCTCCCCCATCACCTCCCCCGTGGATGGGCATTTAGCTGCCTGGGCACATGGGTCCCACACATAAGTGGGCTGAGGGACAGTGGGGTGGCCCTTTCCCAGGACAAGACATGTGCGGTATGTCAGGAAGTGAAGCCCCGGAGCTGCCCTGCTGGGGCAGTGGGACAGATTAAGCGGGGATCTGGGGCAGGAAGAATCTGGAAAATTGACTATATTGGCCTGATGCCCATACGTCAGAGATATGCACTGACCCTGGTGGTCACCTACTCTGGGGTCCTAATGGCTGTCTCAGCCAGTAAGGTGGATCAGGACCACACATCGTGTGGCCTGCAACAGCTCATGGCGGTGTATGGCACCCCATGGGGAATTCAGTCTGAGAACGGATCCCACTTTACCGGTAACAAAGTACAACAGTGGGCAACTGATAATGGGGTGCAGTGGACACTCCACATCCCATATTACCCCCAAGCAGCAGGGCTGGTGGAGCGTATGAATGGTCTACTAAAAGAGCAGATACGCACACTAACTCCCTCCCACACGCTCAAGGGGTGGGCCTTTGCATTACAGCACGCAGTAAAAACCTTGAACCAATGACCTGTTGCAGGGAGGACACCCATGAGCCGACATCTGGCTGTTGCAGTCGAGCCAGATGATGCCACACCGATGAAAGAATATCAGGAAGACGCCCGGAAGTAGGTATGTTACAATACTTACCTTCAGCGGCGCTGCAATTCTGCCACTGGCCGTGTGCGCAATTTTGGCGCCTTTGAGGGGGGGGGGGGGGGGTTAAAACGCGTTTTTTTTCCTACCTTGTCCTGGAATATATTTGGTTTGTAGTGCAAGCTTTTGCTGAAGAATCGTTCCGACGGCCGTTCTGTGTATTTTTTTTAAAATCGTCTGACAATTTCATTGCTGGAGTAATTTTAAAATCAGCTTCTAAAGCCATCAACGCCGACAACGGGGACGGATTTCAGGTACGGGACATGTACAAGAAAGCCGTTTATTTTATGTATAAAAGTGGTCCTTAAGATGCCTTTAATTCACATTTTATGTTGCAAAACGGTGATTTAGTCCCCACCCGAACCGGCAGTATTTTTGCTGCCGATACGGGTTTAAATTCGCCGCAAACCGCAACGTTCCAAATGATCGCGTTCCACTCGCAAGATGATTTAAATGGCCGTTAATTTACAGATATTCCTTCCATTTGGCCTATAAATCCATTACAATGAGATTTTAAAATTATGTTATATTGTGAATTCTTGTGTGAATGTTATTTGGACACGTAGGTTATTTAAAAATGTTAATCTATTCTTAAGAAATTGATAGATGTTTAGATCTAGTAATTGAATTTTGTAATTAGCTACAATTATATGTTTTAATTTCAAGACATCTAAGTAAGATTGTTTCATATTTGTTTCAGAATGCTTCAATCTATAATAACTGAAAATTTATTTCAGTTCTCTTAATTTTTAATAAAGTTATGGGCTTTTGACTATCCTCGATTACAGCTTTTGTGTTATGTCAATGGAAAAGCAATAGGGAGGTTTCACGGCAGTCGGGTCACGACCCATGACCCGTACTGTTGCTACGCTACTCCAAATGGATTACACGCGATGTACTACAGGTACGCACTTACCATTGTTTCCAGCGTAGCGGGCCCGTTAAAACCCGCTGAAATTGTCAATTTTTGCGCTGTAAATAATTATGGAAATCGGGATAAGCGTGAGAGACATTTAGCATACTTCAGAATTCCAAAAGTGAGGAGAAATGACGGTAGATAGAAACGAGAGCTGAAGGGGACAACAACAGCCCGAATGCTTGGCGAACATTGGCTGTTTGCTCACTGCATTTCATCAAGTAAGGCATTATTTGTGTTTTTTCTTGATTCCTTTGGCATCTAAAAAGTTTCAGAAGTGATAAATCTGACTGTAATTTTTTTAAATCGCCCATGGTTCTCGTGGGTTTTTACATACAAAATGAAAACGCATCTGAAGAAAAATTTACAGCTAGATTTATCACCTGAGAATTTTTAAATACCAAAGGAATCAAGAAAAAACACAAATATTGCCTTACTTGATGAAATGCAGTGAGCAAACGCGATAATTCCCAATATTTTCAATGTTTACCAAGCACTTTAGCTGCTGTTGTCCCCTCAGTTCTCGCTTCTCTATACCTTCATTTCGCTTCACTTTTGGAATTCTGAAGTTGGGTACATGTCTCTCACACTTACCCCGACTCCCACAATTTTTTTCAGCGCAAAAATTGAACATTGTGGCGTTTTTTAACAGGTAGGAAAGTACGCGTTTCTTGTATTAATAACATATACCGGAAGTGACAGATGTCTTCCAGATGGATTGTGCGGCTCCGTGCGTCGAGCCCTCTGACCCAGTGACCTTTCGTGCAACCCCCCTATAGGGAACAAGATGTTAATTTCCGAGTATGAAAATGGCCATAACTATTTTAATACTGAAGATATGAAAGTGAATTAGGTGTCAAATTAAACTTCTTTTTATGCTTTATCTGATGGGATAAATTGCAGACTTGATTTTTTAAATCTCAAAATGTTGTAACATTGCTATACTAACCCTCACGTTTTTGGAATGTGTGAGCAAACTGAGACGGCCAGATGATACCCACAGGAGACAGCACTTTGTGTCTATCTTCGGTATAAACCAGTATCTGCCGTTCCTTTGCACAAAAGATAAGACAGAAAATGCTGAAATAACTCAGCGGGACAGGCAGCATCTCTGGAGAAAAGGAATGGGTGTCGTTTCAGACCCACATATTCCTACGCACAATGTTAATCCGCCCAGCGGGCGGGTGGAGCTGGAGCTGGGGCTGGGTGTGGGAGCTGGAGCTGGAGCTGGAGTCACACACTGCCCGATCTTTGCACTGCCCTGCACTCACTCCTCTCTGCAACAACTGGTCCTCGAGGCTCCTCTAGTATCTTTCAAAGATCTTAAAGCAGATGGATGCAACATAATTTCCTCAAACTCAACAGCGATAAGACAGAATTCCTCCTCATAGGCTCCAAAGCCACTCAGCAAAATCAATAACCCCACTCTCACCATTGACGGCACCACTGTCTCCCCATCTCCCCAGGCCCGCAACCTTGGCGTGATCTTTGATTCCACCCTCTCCCTTGAGCCTCACATCCGCCATGTCATTAAAACCTTCTTCTTTCATCTCCGCAACATCGCCAAACTCAGACCCTCTCTCACACCGCCCGCTGCTGAAAGACTCATCGATGCCTTCATCTCCTCCCGACTGGACTATTGCAACTCACTTCTCCTTGGCATCAGCTCCACCTACATCAACCGACTCCAACTGGTCCAAAACGCGGTCGCCCGACTCATCACCCACACCAAATCCTGGCATCACATCACTCCAGTCCTCAAACAACTTCACTGGCTTCCCATCTCCCACCGGATCACCTTCAAAATCCTGGTCCTCACCTACAAAGCCCTCCACCATCTGGCCCCCCCATATCTCACTGACCTCCTCTCCCCCTACCAACCCTCACGGTCCCTCAGATCCACATCAGCCGGTTTCCTCTCCATCCACAAGTCCAACCTCCGCAGTTTAGGGAACAGAGCCTTCTCCAGGGCAGCTCCCAGGCTCTGGAACTCCCTCCCCCAACTGATCCGCAATTCCGTGTCCCTCACCATCTTCCAGTCCCGCCTCAAGACCCATCTCTTCACCTCTGCCTATCCTTAGCCCCACGTCCCCCTCCCTTTTCATCTGTGCATTAATTGCCTTATTATTGTGTTTTGTATTGAATTCTGTCTTTACTTTGTGTACTAGTCATGTCTCTACTATTTATTTCATTCCCCTTACATGTTTTTCCTCTACATGCTCAATTTTTGTAAGGTGTCCTTGAGACTCTTGAAAGGCGCCCATAAATAAAATGTATTATTATTATTATTATCTTTGTGCTCTAAGATCTTTGGTATCTTCGTTCTGGGCCGGCGACGGGGAGGCGGGGCTCCGGCGGTCGCCAGGGGCAACGGGGGGACGGGGCTCCGGCGGTCGCCAGGGGCAACGGGGGGACGGGGCTCTGGCGGTCGCCAGGGGCAACGGGGGGACGGGGCTCCGGCGGTCGCCAGGGGCAACGGGGGGACGAGGCTCTGGCGGTCGCCAGGGGCGACGGGGAGGCGGGGCTCCGGCGGTCGCCAGGGGCAACTGGGAGACGGGGCTCAGGCGGTCGCCAGGGGCAACGGGGAGGCGGGGCTCAGGCTTCCGCTTTGCGTCATGGGAGGATAGGGGACGAAGGTCGCGCGTGCGCAGATGGAAGCTGCGATCCAGGCAAATGGTCGGCGAGAAAAATAAAGAGGGAGATGAAGGTGAGAGAGATGCTGAGGGTGTTTGAATCCACTGAGTACTCAGTCATGTGCTTTGCCCATCGACCTTCTCGCCGATGGTTAACCGGCCGGGGGAGCTCTGCAGCCCCGTGTACAAGAGGCGAGGGCCTGAAGCAGCCCCTGGCGTGGTTGCCATGGAGACGTGGCAGTTTGCACTCATGGGACGCTGGGCAAAGCACATCAACTACAAGTGTGGACGATATATATTCCTGCCAACTATGCACCACTCGCTCCGAACGTCCCTGCGGATATTTGCATTTAGTTGAGATTGAGGTCCATCAGGTTGCGGAGTGAAGCTCCCATCACAAGTGCTGGAGTAACTCAGCAGTCAGGCAGCATCCCTGGAGAACATGGACAGGCGTCATTTTTGGTCGGGACCCTTCTTCATACCCACTTTTATTACACAGGCCCCTTTCATGATTCGGCAAAATAAGTTCCACGGAATCTGAAAAAACTGGCAGCCAATGGATGTACAGATATCCGAAGCAGTGATTCTTCCATCCTTGCCTAAAACTGTTGCAGATCTCTGAATCTATTTGTTATCAATCCAGTTCTTCATTAGAAAGTATGAATAAGAAGATAGACTGTTCTAATATTTAGTCACTACTTTGGTCCTTTCTGCAGAATTGACTAAATCTCAAGAACTTACCTGAAACTGCAGTGATTTGGAGACGTCAGCTCATTTATGTCCACGTCTATAAATGTTCTATTACCCCCAAGCTGATTATTTCCCCCGCATTCATGATGAGGCAAAACAACTTTCTGTGCTGTAAACATTCTATAGCTTATATTCCTGCTTGCAATTACTACCCACATTCACTATGCAGTCCCATCCTACCCAAACTGCTCACTTACACTTGAAAATAACAATTATTCAACTTGCATTGAAATCCATTTTTGTTTCTATTCCATTTTTGAACCATTCTAACCAGGATTTTCATCAGTCACGCATTTTGTTTAAAGTTACCACAATATTTTCTCTTTAATACCAAAGCAATGGCTTATTCTGAGTTACTCCAGCACTTTGTGTCTGCCTTGTTGGCATTGGCTGGATGTGAGTGATCTTGCCTCTGAGCTAGAAAATAATGGTTCCAAGTTTCATATAATGGACATGATCACATAATTGGTGGACTCATCACTGTGTAGTGCTGAGGAAATGTTACACATTTAAAGATGCTTTTGTTAGAGGAGATATTTGAGTACCATTCGTTGTCTCCATTGGACAAAAGTAACAAATTGTGCCATGGCAACGTTAGAAACATTGAAAATAGGTGCATGTGTAGGGCATTCGAACCTTCGAGCCAGCACTGCCATGCAATATGATCATGGCTGATCATCCAAATTCAGTACCCCGTTCCTCCTTTCTCCCCATATCCCTTGATTCCGTTGGCCCTAAGAGCTAAATCTAACTTCCCCTTGAATACATCCAGTGAATTGGCCTCCACTGCCTTCTGTGGCAGAGAATTCCACAGATTCACATCTCTGGGTGAAAACCACAGATTCACAACTCTCTGGGTGAAATGTTTTGTTTTCATTGGCCATAAAGCATTGCCATAGCACTATTCTTAGAAGACCAGGGAAGATGTGGAAACCTGTCCAATACCTCACTCAATACCTAAATCAAACGTTAAAACAATGCTGGAGGAATTCAGCAGGTCAGGCAGCATCTGTGCAGGGGAATGGAAAGACAACCCATTATGTGCGTCAATTTCTATCCTCAGATGCTGCCTGACCTGCTGCGTTCCTCCAGCACGTTGTTTTTTTCTCTGCATATTCCTTTTGTCTACCTAAAAGAGATGATCTGATCAGTTATTTCTGTCACCTCTGTAAGCTCA
Organism: Amblyraja radiata; assembly: GCF_010909765.2. Classification (NCBI taxonomy): domain Eukaryota; kingdom Metazoa; phylum Chordata; class Chondrichthyes; order Rajiformes; family Rajidae; genus Amblyraja; species Amblyraja radiata. The sequence goes on from NC_045956.1 coordinate 100,322,812, forward strand.
CTGTCCAATATTATATTAATGACTACAATTAATGTGTGCTTAATTAGCTGGTTGAACCTTTCAGGATGAACTGAGGTCATAATGCTTCAATGCTTCCTTCAGAGTGAAATATTGTCAGTATGGAGATAGAATGCAGAAATCTGTTGCTTCAGACTATTTGAGGTGAAAATAATAAAACAATATAAGGGAGTCAGAGAATGTAGCTTGCTATTGAAAAGCTAAATCTATGCTTCTGCAGACCATTTAAGATATTCTGAAATAATTGAAAGGGTTAGATGGGAAAGGGGAGTTGAAACATTATTTTATATAATTGAGCTAGATGTCATGGTGAATGACCAGGCTAATTGTCTGCCACATGCTGTATTTCTAGCCGTCTGTTTTAAGAGAAGGAGGGGAGAACTATACCAGAGAAACTGTTGGGATGGCGGTTAGCAGGGTGGCACAGTGGCACAGAGATAGAGTTGCTGCCTTACAGCACCAGAGACCTGGGTTCCTGACTAGAGGTGCTGTCTGTAAGGACTTTGTATGTTCTCCCCATGATCGCATAGGTTTTCTCTGGGAACTCCAGTTTCCTCCCACAAAGACAAACAGGTTTTTAGGTTCATTGGCTTCAGGAAAAATTGTAAACTGTCCCTACTGTGTAGGATAGTGCTAGTGTACATGATTCGCCGGTCGGCACGGATCCAGTGGGTCGAGGGGCCTGTTTCCACACTATATCTCTAAAACTAAATAACTAAAGGTCCAGAACGAAAGGAGGGCAAGGGTTATTAAATCAATGTGTTGGGGAAATAGGAACCATAGGAGGTCAGGGAGATTAGGCCAACAGCATCTTCAAATTCTCGTTCACCACACAACCACACCCCCCAAGAAAATCAGCTTGTCATAGAACTATACAGCATGGAAACAGATTCCTCACCCTAACTCATCCATGTTGACAAAGCTTCCTAATTGAACTAGTCCCACTCGCCTGTGCCTTCTCCATAATCATCCAAATAACTTTTAAAAGACATTATTGTACTTGCCTCTACTTCTTCCTCTGGTAGCTCATTCCATATACACACCAACTTTTGTGTGAAAAAGTTGCTACTCACGTCTCTTTTAAATCCATCCGCTCTCAACTAAACCAATCCCTTCTGTCACCTAACAAGCAGCTAACAATGGCCTGTTTCCTTTATCATCGTTACTTTTTTGCATATCTTTCATTCATTGTCCTTTATCTCTCGACATCATCATCTATATCTCTCGTTTCCCTTATCCCTAAATAGTCTGAAGAAGGGTCTCAATCCGAAACATCACCTTCTCTCCAGAGATGCTGCCTGTCTCGCTGAGTTACTCTAGCTTTTTGTGCCTGCCTTCTATTTTTACTCTCTTTCTGGGGAAAAAGGCTGCGGCTATTTGTCTTATCTTTGCCCTCATATTTTATGAGCTTCATGAGGGCGATAGATAAAGTGACCTCTCAGCTTCCTGCGCTCCAGAAAAAATAAGCCTCTTCTTATAATTCAAACCTTTACATCCTTGTAAATCTTTTTGTGTGGAAATTAAAAGTACAGTAAACTCTCGTTATAATCAACCAAACGGGGGTGGGGTGGGGGGGGGGGGGGGAAATAGTCCACAATAACCTTTTTCCACCATGGACATCACTGCCTGGAGCCCAGTCACTGAGAGCCCAGTGGGACCTCCCTCACCACATGGAGCGCAGCGGCCCAAGAAGGCCACCCAGCACTATCTTGTCCAGTGCAGCTGGGGAACAGCTATAACCTCTTTCACTACTGCTGATTCCGGCATTCAGAGATTGAGAGCAAAATGGAGCATTTGTGTGGCAGGGTGAGGAAACCCTGTCCTGCTGTAACTGATTTCCCATGACCAACTGCCCGCCCACAGTTCAGGGTGCAAGAGCATCGACTTTAAACGTTAACTCTTTTTCTCCTTTCAGAGATATTAACCTGCCTAACCTGCTGAGTGAACAAAGTCCTTATAACTAAATTGTATGTTTGTAACTGCAAGCTAAAAATACTAAAGGCTGTTTGTTACATTGTTTAATAGTTAAGTTCCGATCGAAGCGATTGCTTGTCAATTTCAATGCCTTGTCAGTTTCAATAGGGAGGTCAAAGGGCGTGAAGCACGGAGTAGCTCTAGCCTTCTGGAGTACAAGGCAGCTTCCGGCATACACTAGTAACACATAAAACGTATGTTCTTTCCTGTTAAAAACAGCAAAATGGTAAATATTTGCGCTGTAAAAAATTGTGGAAATAGGGGTAACCGTGAGAGAAAATCACCAAAATCACTGCTGCTCACTGACTTGCGAAAGAGCAGCGTGCCGGTGGATTAAGGACAAGTCCCGGCCCACGATCAGCTGGAGGCTGACTGAGCGGTCTGAACCCGAGCACCAAGGTGTAAGCAGCCGATGGAGCGGATCCCTCGGGACAACCCCCACTCTCCCCCCGGGGTCGGCGCTGTCCGGCCACGGCTCCACTCAGCCCCGTCTCCCCCTGTGCGGCCGCACTGACGGGCTGTGGGTCGGCAGCGCCCACACACACGGGGTCGGGTGGAGCGGGGCCGCGGCTCCGGGCAGCGGACACACGGGGCCATAAACCCAGCAATGTCCCCGTCAGCTGCAGCAGAGTTGGGGACAGTCTGGTCCCTTCGACCCCCACCACCACACAGGGTGATTCACCCGACCCCCACCACCACACGGGGTGATTCACCCCCGACCCCAGACCCTGACCCCCACACCTGGGTGATTCACCCCACCGACCCCCACCACCACACAGGGTGATTCATCCCCCTGACCCCCACCACCACACGGGGTGATTCACCCCCCTGACCCCCACACCTGGGTGATTCACACCCCACCACCACACGGGGTGATTCACCTCCGGGTGCCGGGCTGTCTGTAGCCCTGCTGCAGCGTTTCAGCCAGCAAACGCCGGTCATAGGGACAGACGGCCCGGGGTCCGCGAGTGTGGAACCAGTCAGCCTGGAGTCCGGATGCTGGGACGCTGTACTGGCAGCTATAGTAAGTGCTTACCTGACGTTCACCGCTTGTACTCCAGATGGTGTTGCGTGGCAACAGTACGGGTCAAGGGTCGTGACCCCAACTGCTGTGCAACCTCCCTTTAGCCTCTGCAGTGTAACTAGTAGCCTGTGTTCCTAAAGAGACCGTCCGCTATAACCAAAATCCGCTATAAAGATGTCCATAATAATGAGGGTTTACTGTACAAGAATATTTCTTCTCGTCGGGTGAGTTGGTTATTTCCAGGTTTTGTATGACACTTGAAAATATTTGGATAGTTTGGAAACATTTGCAATTAGTTAGTTAATGGAAAGGTTTGTATTGTGATAATTTCACTTCAATACTTATGATATTGTGAATATTTTTTTGCTATATTTAACAGTTTAAATATAGCTGTAACTGAACCCTACACCCAATCTCTGTGTTAAACGCCAAATACTTTTGTGTTTCTAAAAATACTGTTTGTTTTCTTTCCTGTGCAGCGAGTATTTACCATTTCAGAGAAACTTATTGCAGGTAACCTTATACAATATCACTGGCAGAAAACGTTGGGTAACTACATCGCTGTAACTGGGTAAGCTATTTACATATTACTTTACATAATCTATTAGAAGATCAAAATTCCCCTGTTATCAATTGGGAGTTAAAGCATTATTATTATTATACTTAGTGATATCATCTTTGTATTACACTAGTGAATTTTTTGTGTCAATTCTGTGCAAAATGGAAAGGTGGTAGTTTTCCTGGGCAATATGAGTAATGCTAATGTTCTAATTTTATTGGGTGCCTGCTTAGCACAAACACCACATACAAAGTCTGCAACCAAACATTTTCGTAGAATATGAATGAATGAATGAATGAATGAATGAATGAATGAATGAATGAATGATTGAATGAATGAATGAATGAATGAATGAATGAATGAATGAATGAATGAATGAATGAATGAAAGAATGAATGAATACTTCATTGTCACATGTGACAAGCCACAGTGAAATTCTTTGCTTGCATACCCAAGGAATGCCAATAGTCGCAACCTAAGAGCGCTGACAAAGTTACGTATACTCAGTATCCGCATCACGTCCCCCTTTGTTCTCCTCGTCGTTGTCCCCCCCTCTACCCCCCCCCCCCATGGCGGTCCCCCCACACCGGGTCCCAATTGTTCTTCTCCCTCCCTCACAGCGGTCCACCCACGCCAGGTCCTCCTTTGTTCCTTCCCTCTGCAGTGGCGTCCTCGCCCCACGTGGCGCGTCTTCATCTGTCGGTCGGTGCCATCATCGACCGCCGCACCAACCTCTCCACTATCGCTGCCGGGTCCTCACCGGACGCCTCCGTGGCGCCGACCCAGGCGCCAGCCGCGGGCTCTGTCTACGCATGGCACATGGGTGACCTTGGCCATGGGCTCCACCTGCAGCAAGCTCTGATCGGCGGGGGCTTCTGCCTTGCTGCCTCCGCCGGCCGTGGGCTCCGACCTGCGGAGGCTCCGGACTCGGCCGCGATGTGTCTGCCGCTGTTGATATGCTTATGGATTTTATACTCTGTAGGTGCTTCCTTCAGTAAGCAAAACTCAACTCCTTCAGGCTTTCCTTTCTAACAGTAAAATCTTAACAAGACTTTCCTATTCTTGTATTTTGACCACATTGCAATTAAGACTGCAACTGTAGTTTACTTTGTTTATTAGTTTCCTGCTAATAACAAAAATTCAAGATTTTTTCCTTCCTACCAAAGTGCATCACTTCTCATTTTCCTACATTATATTCCATCTACTAACTTATTGCCCAGTTGCTTAACCTCATAAGGAATAGGAGTAGAATTAGGCCATTTGGCCCATCAAGTTACTCCGCCATTCAATCATGGCTGATCTATCTCTCCCTCCTAACCCCATTCTCCTGCTTTCGCCCCATAACCTCTGACACCTGTACTAACCAAGAATCTATCTATCTCTGCCTTAAAAATATCCAATGACTTGGCCTCCACAGCCCTCTATGGCAAATAAATCCACAGGTTCACCACCCTCTGACTAAATAAATTTCTCCTCATCTACTTCCTAAAAAAACATCCTTTAACTGAGGCTATGAACTATAGTCCAAGACTCTCCCACCAGTGGAAACATCCTCTCCACATCCACTTCATCCAAGCCTTTCACTGTTCTGTATGTTTCAATGAGGTCCCCCTTCATTCTTCTAAACTCTGCAAATACAGGCCCAGTGCTGACAAACGCTCATCATAGTTTAACCTACTCATTCCTGGGATCATTCTTGTAAACCTCCTCTGGACCCTCTCCAGGGCCAGATGCAGGAAACATGTTCCCGATGTTGGCGGAGTCCAGAACCAGGGGCCACAGTTTAAGAATAAGGGGTAGGCCATTTAGAACTGAGATGAGGAAAAACATTTTCACCTTGAGAGTTGTGAATTTGTGGAATTCTCTGCCTCAGAAAGCAGTGGAGGTCGATTCACTGGATGCATTCAAAAGAGTTAGATAGAACTCTTAGGGCTAGTGGATCAAGGGATATGTGGGGAAGGCAGGAACGGGGTACTAATTGTGGATGATCAGCCATGATCACATTGAATGGCGGTGCTGGCTCGAAGGACCGAATGGCCTACTCCTGCACCTATTTTCTATCTACAGGTGCACAACCTTTTATCCGAAAGCCTTGGGACCAGACACTTTTCGTAATTCAGAATTTGTCGGTCTTCGGAATGGAAATTTTTTAGTGTAGATTTTAATGGCTGGCTCAGTGGTAGAGTGCTCGGCTCATATCCGCAAGGTCGCGAGTTTGCGCCTTGATCCCGGCAGTTACTCAGTCGCGAGTTTGAGTCTTCAATGTCGTTTTTTCTTGCAGAATAAATGTCTGTATGTAATGCAGTGTGTTGAATGAATTCCTGAATTTGTAAATGTGCCCGCAGCATTGAATCAACTCTCGCACTCATGTCACCCTAGCGGGGCTACATGCCCTTAGGCGGCCTAGCTCAGGGATTCTTGAATCCCCGAGCTAGGTCGCGAGTTTGCGCCTCGATCCTGGCAGTTACTCGGTCGCGAGTTTGTGTCTTCTATGTAGTTTTTTCTTGCAGAATAAATGTTTGTATGAAATGCAGTGTAGGAGAGGTGTACTGACTGTGTGGGCAGAACTTTGGAAGTGATTGCCCACCAGTCTAAAAAGCCGATGTGTCTCCCTGTCCCTGGGATAGCAGGGGGCGATCAAACAGCACAATACCCCCCTCCCCCTCCAACTCCAGAGGAATCCGCTCCCCGATGGACCGCTACGGCGACAAGTGGCAGTTTGCCCACAGCCCGAGCTGCGCCCCCTCATCCGCCACCCCAAGAACAAGACGTACCTTGCACACCATCAGCTTCTTCCCCTACGTGTTCCTCTGGAGTTGGAGCGGGGCTGGGCTGGAGTTGCTGCTGGATGTGGGTCTCTGGGATCTCCGTGCTTGCAGTGGGCCTGGGGGTCGGTGTCCCGTTGGTCCTGACGTCTCCGGCCACCCCCCTGGACAGGAGCTGAGACTGGGAACTGTACCGCCCTTGCCCCCTCCCTCTGCAACTGCAAACAACCCCACTCTCCTGCAAGGGCGGTACAGTTCCCGGAGGATGGCAGGTGGCCGGAGACGTCAGGACCAACAGGAACCCGCTCCCCGATGGACCCCTACGACGCCCCGAGCTGCGCCCCGTCATCCGCAACCCAGGTTCCTCTGTAGTAGGAACCAAAGATCTTTGGTTGGAACGGGGCTGGACTGCTACTGGCTGTGGGTCTGTGGGATCTCCGTGCTTGCAGTGGGCCTGGGGGTCGGTGTCCCGATGAGGGGGCGCAGCTCGGGGAACGGCTTCTGGTGGTCCTGACGTCTCCGGCCAGTTTGCAGTTTTCCTCTGTAGTTGGAGCGGGGCTGGGCTGGGCTGGGCTGCTGTTGGCTGTGGGTCTCTGGGATCTCCGTGCTTGCGCTTGAAAACGTTCACCGAGGGCGGTGTATCGTGAGTCTACCGTGGGAACTTTTTAACTCAGCGGGCAGGCCGCAGCATATTGTCAATTATTAACCTTCCCGCGCAATATACCCTCACCTTCTCTTTTATGAATGGGGATTTAGTTCCCCTTTCTTCGAGGACCGACCGGAGGTTCCGCTGTCACCTCTGCGAGCCGCCCTCGGTGAACGTTTTCAAGGACCTTTCTTCAAGGACCCCAAAAATGGCCGCTATTCGGAGGTTTTCGTTATTTGGATCTTCGGATAAAAGGTTGTGCACCTGTATTTATATATACATAAAAGTCAGCATGAAGGTACAGCAAATAATTACGTTTTGCTTGGACTGGACTGGACTGTAATAGTTAGGAAGTGACAAGAGACCACAGATGATGTAATTTGGAACATTAAAGTAAAAGTATAGAAGCCTTGCTATAAGTATACAAGGAATTATATATCCACATCAGAAATAGTGCATGGCTTCAATCAGGAACAACATGCAACCTGATGTGGAGATGGCTGATCACTTAGTACTTTTACAGATTTGCTGTTTAAATGAAAACAAAGACCTGATTAGAAAACATATCCTACCCACATTTTATGATGATTATTATTCCCACAATGATTTTGGTTTGATGGTCATAGAAAACTGCAGAATGGATTTAACAATTAACTGCACTTTGTCAATGCATGGTCATAGTCATTTAATCTTTGAGGAGCTTACACATATTGATGTTTTTAAACTTACTGTTAAACTTAAGCTTATTGGTTTGTCTCAGGTCTGACCACACAGTGAAGATCTTTGATCGACATGGACACAAAAGGAATGACATTAATCTTACAGGGTATGAAGAAAATCATTGTATTTTGAATTGCTGCTTATAAAGGCAGCATCCCCCAGTGTGATTAATTTGCACCTTAACAACTCAGGTGGGAGTTTATAGTCCAATTTAACTGTATATTCCTCAATAATCTGCAACATTAAATAAATATAACATTTATGGGAATCTCTAACAATTACCTCCAAGCAAATAAAACTAAATTCTCAAGTTAAGGTTAAGCTTACATATAAATATCTTTTCCTTCTGGGTCATCTAGAGTTTGCATTTCTATGGATTGGGATAAAGATGGAGATGCCTTGGCTGTGATTGCTGACAAATCAAATACTATCTACCTATGGGATGCAAACACTCACAAAACATCACAGCTGGACAGTGGTATGAGGTGAGCTGACTAATACTGAAGTAAATGTTTTTCTTATTTTCCAACAAATTCCTTCACTTTTAGGAAGTTACATATTTTCAGGAGCTATTTTGCTCAAACTGGGTTTTCTGGGTCACCTAGAGAATAATTATAGTATCCAAAATTACTAAACAAGTAGAAACTACTGATACTGGTTTACAAAAAAAGACAGAAAGTGCTGGAGTAATTCAGCAGGTCAGGTAACATCTCTGGAGAATGCATCAGGGCCCTTCTTCAGGCCCTCTAAAGAAGTGTCCTGACCTGAAATGTGAACTATCCATGTTCTCCAGAGATGCTTCAGACCCACTGAGTTACTCCAACAGTATGTGTGCTTTTAAAAAAGCTTATTGTTTTTAATAACTCTTAATTTTTTCAACTTTCCCAGATGTCTCTGAAACAATGAAAAGAACTTCTGACAGCACGGGCTGTGCAGAATAGCTGCAAGGGTGAGGTTTTGGTTATTGGGATTTACAATGATTACTATAAAGTTCAGATGGCTCCAGCAAGATCTGACCCATTGAAGTTGAAGGGGGGGGGGGGGTTGATGGTAATTTTTTTTAAATGGAATTTGAAAACACATGACAGCTTGCATGTAATATCCAATTTAGGAAATTATGACCAAAATAGATAAACAGAAAGTAGACAAAATGCTGCAGTAATTCAGCGGGACAGGCAGCATCTCTGGAGAGAAGGAATGGGTGATGTTTTGAGTTGAAACCCTTCTTCAGACTGATAAACAGATAAACAGAAACTTGAACATCATTAATATTATTGGAAATAATTTGTCCTTTAATTGCATTAACTGCAAGATGTTCTCTTTCAGAAAGAAAATTGGCTAATTGATATTTCAAAGTAGCTAATGTAACATAACTTCAATTTAGGCATAAGAATAAGTACTGTTGAATTAGAATTGTTAATTAAGGATTAGAGGCTGCTTCATTATGAGTTGGATAGACTGCATTAAAATGTCTTTATGTATTATTTAATGTAAATTGCATTTTAAGTCTCAAGCAAGATCTGAAAGCTTTTGTATATTGGACGTTTTCCTTTTCGTGGCAGCAGTTTGGATGAAGTACTATTTACTAAGATCTGGTAGATCTGTCTGGATAATAACCATCTGATTTATTTTCTCACCTCTGCAGAAAGCTATGCAGTTTCTGCAAATTCTTGGCATGCGACGCAGGATTTACTTTGATAACCCTCTGCATTTCACCTTCAGTCTATTTATTATTCTTAGTTATGATATATTTTTGCAGGGACCAGATGTCATTTTTGCTGTGGTCAAAAGCAGGATCACAACTTGCTGTTGGAACAACCAAAGGAAATCTGCTTGTCTATAACTTACAGACTTCCCGTAAAATCCCAGTCCTTGGTGAGTAAAATGTGACCTATGTGAGATCCAAAATGTTCCTCTATCTTTTGAAATTTACAGTGATTTTTCCAGTTAGTCTGAACATTTACATTTCCTATGTGTTTAATATCAAAATTCTGCAGTAACCTTTTATATTTAACCTTAATTTCCTCTTGTATGTGGTTGGACGATGTCTTAAGTAGATGGAGAATCACTTTACACAGAAATGGATTTCAGCCAATGTTCTGACTTAAAAGGAGAATAGCAAAAATACAAATATTCTGGAAATCTGAAATAAAGACTCTGAGAATGTCACATAGCATGTGTACAGAGAAAAATAATTGATGTTTCAGGTCCATAAATATGCATTAAACACTGCGTAGCAGTATACACAGTAGGAGTGGGAAAGAATGGAGAATTATGATGTCCACTGTCACTCTGACTATCCTTGCCCTCTTACCCCAATCCAACAAATTCCATCACAGGCTTGAGGAACAGAATCTCATCTTCTGACTATGCCTGTAACAGCATTTAAGACTCAATGTTGATTACACCAACTTTAGATAATCAACCTTTCCAGTTTGTATCAGAATATGCCAGTTCTGATTTTAAAAAGTCATCCAACGCTAACGTTATTTCAGTTTTTCTCTCTTGGAGGATTTGAGTCAGAGAATGTATTAACTGGGAGTGGGAGTGGGTGTCAGTTGACAATGATGGTGGTAGAACAACGAGAGGACTCTGAGTGTAAACAGGGCAGAGAGAGGATTGAAGGAATGAGGAAATGTCAATGAGAGGAAATTAAAGTATAACATGTTTGAAAATCTCAGGAAGTCTGACAAGATCTGTGGAAGAGAAACAGTTAACATTTCAGGTTAAGAAGAGGATTAGTTAGATGGTTGTCTGGTGGAGCATGGTTTGGGAAGGGCAGGTGATGAATGTTCTGGTTGAACAATGATGAGAGCTAAGGTTGTTGGGTTTGGGGAATAAGAAAGATTTGGACAGAAAACCAAGAGGGTTGGATTGAGAAATTGATTATGGGAACATTTACGCAGCTGGATATTTAGGGAGGATGATTAGCATTGGGGATGTGAGCAGTTATCAGAAATGGTGGTTGATGACGGGATTCAGAAAGATGATTGATGGTTGCGTTACTGCAGAGAGTTGAGAGATTTGTACAGTATTCTGTGAAACGCTGCCCTATTTGGTGCCTTGAAGAGAAAATATAAAAGGGCAACTGTTCTATAATCTGATTGCATAGGAAAGTGCCGTGGGAACAGAGCTTGTTCCCAGGGCTGGTTGAAGTATCCTTGACATGAAAGATTGACCCTGATGCTGTTTGATATTCTGTTTTCTTACCTTTTGAACAGGCCATCTCCAGGTTACAAACACCCAACTTATGGGTTCCTGACGTTTGAACTAGTTTACATAACATTATTAAATTCAGAAGTCCAATGTATGAACAAACCATTGTTTTTATGAACCACAGAACTAGCTTACTTTTTCCACTTTTAATAATTGTTCGTATCAATCTTATACGCTTTTGATGCTATTCATCAAGAGTCAAGAGAGTTTATTGTCATATGTCCCAGATAGGACAATGAAATTCTTGCTTTGCATCAGCACAACAGAATATAGTAGGCACGAATACAGAACATATCACATCAGTGAGTCCATATACCATTATATAAATATATACATACAATAATAAATAAGCAGATAAAGTGCAAATAAACAGATAATGGTCTATTAGTGTACAGAGATTAGTTTCAGTTGAGTATAGTACCGTAGCAGTCTGGTTATCTTACCCAGTGATTTTTGTGTATTTTCCAGCCTATGGACAAAATCAACTTCTGGAGGGGTGTAAAAATGGAACCTGTTCATTACCTGGAGCGGCCTGCATACTGTTAGACATTACCACACATTCTAGCTCTCCCTGTGCTTCACATGCATGGAAATGTTGGCAACAGTATCTGTCCCTGGACTTTATTCACTAAAGCTTTGTGCTTCTTTAATCTAAACTAGCTTTCCTATCCATTTTCTTTCTCAGGAAAACACACAAAACGCATCACTTGTGGTTGCTGGAGTTCCCAGAATCTGCTTGCATTGGGCAGTGAAGACAAAACAATAACTGTTAGCAATCAGGAGGGAGATACCATTAGGCAGGTAAAAGAGAGAACATGTTATAGTTTTGTTTTCCAATTGATATATTATGTTAAAACTGATGACATTTGAAATATGTTAAATTTGATATTAAAATTACCCCAGATAGGAAATGTAGTCTTAAAAGCCTGCAGAATCTTTCAATTAAATTTATTGTGTTGGATTTATAAGTTCATGATTAAATACTACATATCGTATAAACTACATTGTGACCTAAAATGACGTAGTTCTGAACTTTCAAGGTCCGAATTAGACATTCTTGAATTAAAAAAAAAAAAATCCAGGAGTTGGTATAATGCAATGTTTTCCTTTTATTGAAATAATTTAAAGTTGCTGATGCCTACCTCCAAAACTGTAAAATATTCCTTTATCCTGGTCAAATAGTTTACATACTCCTAGCCCCAAACTATAATACAGCAAAACCTTCTTCACAAAGTCCATCAATGAAACATGTGAAATCTTATATCTCAGTAGAGGTTACTTGGTCTGTTGGTCATTTTGAACGCAGTTAACAATGAAACAAATCCTGCCAGAGTCATACAGCACAAAAACAGGCTCTTCAGCCCGATTTGCCCACGCTGAGCAAGATGCCCTATCTACACTAGTCACACCTGCCCGTGTTTGGCACATATCCCTCTAAACCTTTCCTATCCATGAACGTCCAAATGTCTTTTAAATGTTATTATTATACCTGCTGAACTACACCCTGTGGCAGCTAGTTCAATTTACCTACTACCCTATGTGCGAAAATGATGCCCCTTGGGTTCCTATTAAATTTCCCCCCTCTATTCTTAAACCCATGTCCCCTGATTCTTGAATCCCCCTAGCTCTCCCTTTCCCTTTGTCCTCATGATTGTATTCACCTCTATAAGATCACCCTCATCGTCTAGCGCTCCAAGTAAAGTAAAGTCCTAGCCTGCCGAACCTCTCCCTATAGCCCAGGTCCTCAAGGTCTGGCAACATTTTGTAAATCTTCTCTGGACTCTTTCCAGCTTAACCACATCCTTCATATAACAGAAGATGGACACAAAAAGCTGGAGTATCTCGGCAGGACAGGGAGCATCTCTGGAGAGAAGGAATGGGTGACGTTTCGGGTTGAGACCCTTCTTCTGAAGAAGGGTCTCGACCCAAAACGTCACCTATTAATGTTGCCTGTCCCGCTGATTTACTTCAGCTTTTTGTGTCTATCTTTGGTTTAAACCAGCATCTGCAGTTGCTTCTTACACACTCCTTCCTGTAACAGGGTGACCACAGTTGAACACAATACTCCAAATTTGGCCTCAACAATGTTTTGTACACCTGTAACATAACATCCCAACTTCTATACTCAATACCCTGACTGATGAAGGCCAATGTGCCAAAAGCCTTCTAGATCACCCTATCTACTCCTCGGGGCCCTGCAATTCACTCTGAAGGTCCTGCCATGGTTTGACTTCTCAAAATGGAATACCTTGCTGTTATATGTATTGAACTCTATTAACCTTTTCTCAGCCCACTTGCCCAACAGATCAATATCCTGTAAGTAATAAAAAGGAACTACAGATGTTGGTTTATACCAAACAAAGACACAAAATGTTGGAATAACTCAGCGGTTAAGGCAGTATCTCTGGAGAAAATGGATAGGTGACGTTTCAGGGCAGAACCCTTCTGCAGTCAGTCCCAAATCATCACATATCCATTTTCTCCAGTGATGCTGCCTGACTTGATTAGTTACTCCAGCATTTTGTGTCTAAGATCCTGTAAGTCTTGCTCTTATTGTTTTAAGATTGCTCTGGATTTATTGCATTTGATCATCCTACATCATTTTTGTTTCAACAGACCACGGTGAGAGCAGAGCCAAGTGACATTCAATTCTCGGTGATGAAGACTGATGAAAGGGCATCTGTGGGAGAAAGCACGGTTTGTTCCAAAGAAAAAACAATGATATATGTTCATTCAATTCTTATTAAATTGATTGACCACCTGAAAATGGTGCTGTGAAAAGGTGTGTTGAGATTGTTCAGAGTTGTTTTACTTAGAAGGACCAAAATTCCCTGAGGCCTCATCCTCCACTGGATATTTGATGTTTAAAGTCATGTCTCCAGGTATATTGTCAGTTCCTTCCCAAATGCTATGGGTTGTCAAGAAATGAAAGATGAGGGTTTGCACTATTTGCAGAATGTTGTGGTTGTCTGTCCTATGAAGCCCCAAGAAGATCAGGGTAACTTCTGGATAGTCCATCAAGCAGTGGAATTTTTTGTAAAGATAAGCACATTCATGGAAAAGACATTATGATTCTACAAGGAAGACAAAAATGCTGGAGAAACTCAGCGGGTGAGGCAGCATCTGTGGAGCGAAGAAAATAGGCAACGTTTCGGGTCGAGACCCTTCTTCAGACTCATGTGAAATCTACAATTTATTTCAAACCTAGATTTTCCTTACTTCTCTGCTATCACTTCACATCAAGAAAACAATTTATTTGATGCCACTTTTATCAAAAAACATTCATATATGGTCTCTTCATGCAAACGTACATGGCCCAGAGATGAAAAAGGCAGAACTGGTGTAATTTTTGACATCTCTCCACATCCCAGTTTTCATTCTGCCCTCCCAACTCAGTAATTTCAAAATTATTTCAGGTTCTACAGAGGCTGGTTTACAAAAAAAGACATGAAATGCTGGATTAACTCTGCACTCTGTGTATTTTTTTGTAAACCAGGTGACATTTCAAGTCAGGACCTAAGAAGCGTCCCGACCCGAAATGTCACTTGTTTATGTTCTCCAGAGATGCTGCCTGGCCCACTGAATTACTCCAGCACTCTGTGTCAATTTCAGAAATTTGATTATTGATGGGTTATTATTCTTCTAAAGAGCTTCATAGTTCTACTTATTTTCATGGTCTCAATAATATTGGCTTGATTTATGTGAGTCATGCTGGCAGCAGCCGCAAAACCCCTATCTCTAGAACCTTTGCTAGCATAACCATAAGAACAGTAACATTATCTTATGTCTCATAACTGTACATACCAGTACAGATCATAACCTCACCCAATATTTTTCCACCTTTCCAACTCAGAAATGCTGAGAGCATTTATAGACTCCCAATATGATCTAGATTGAGGATAAATTCGAGTTTTGTAATAATTTGCTCAATCATTCTGAAATTCTATTCCAAATTTTATTTTGAGCAATATGTTGTAACTTTCCTCCTCTTCACTTCCTGGGTAATCCCTCTATGACATGAATGATTTGATCCTGCTCCAGTCTTGTGAATTTTAAGATTGCTGATGAACTCACTATGGGAACCACAGACTCTTCCACAGGCATGAAGGGCTAGTCTGTCAGGTGAGGTGCTGCTGCTTATGTTGTGTTACTGCATGCTGCCAATGCACGGACTGGAGTTTTCCTTACCATCGCAAATGCTCTTCTTTGAGCAATCATGGGCCAGGGATCCTCAGGAGTCAATGAGTATGTTGCATTTCTTCAGGAAGAACTTTGCAGAATCAGTGTTGGTGGTATTTTTTTAGTGTCTTGTGGTGCCTGTTGCTATGCGTAGTCCAGGTCTCAGAAACATACAGTGGAGCAGGGATCACTGCTGTTCTATACACTGTTTTGTTCCAGGTCTTGTTCCAGGTCTGAAGTATTAACCTTGAAAAACCTCTTTCCTCAATAAAGCTATACATTTGTAAAGGCTCTGTGGATTTAATTTGTCACCGATCTGTCTTTTTTCAGGTCAGTGCTATTGTGGGCAAGAAAACACTCTTTCTGTTTAATTTGGGTGATCCTGATAACCCTATTGAATTGGCATTCCAGCAACATTATGGAACCATTATATCTTACAGATGGTGAGTTTATGTTAATCTACATGATGGGAGTTAAATTAAATGGATAGAAATTAGAGTCTATTTGAATGGTTAAAAAGGGCAAGAGACAATGCATAATTAATCACTGTTGCATTGTCACAGATTTGTTGGTATTATTTAAAGACTACAGAGTCCTCATTTGTGCCTGGCTAGCTTTCTTGAGAACATATAGGTTGCTAAATAAATGTGACATTTTATGCTTTCTCAGTCAGTCTACTTTAGGCAATCTGAGTATTGTATTTTTCATGGTGGCAATAAATATGCAGTGTCCTTTTTTTCTAAATAAATGATAAACTTACAGTGAATTTTCCCTATCTTTCAAACTTGTTCAATTGCATTGTATGTTTAAAAACAGAGACACTAGGTGGAACATACAATACATCAAGTATTTTGAAGAGTAACATGCACGATCAAACATGGTGCCAATAGTTGCAATGCCACAGTTATCTTACTGTTAATATTTCAGTTAAGATAGTGTTCCAGTGTTTTTTACATATTGAGAAAACCTCTAAGAGGTTTTGCTAAAATATAATGTATTGGAAGTACAAAACACTTGCAAAATGTTGCTACGTTTTCAATTTATACTTATTATTTCCTTATTTTATTTGGTGAATGGCTGTTTTTTAATCTTTTTGTAATACTACACCCACACCTTGTGTTTCAGGTATGGCGATGGGTACATCATGATTGGCTTCTCTCTAGGTTACTTTATAGTAATTTCAACACATATTTGTGAGATTGGCCAAGAACTTTTCCAAGTCCACAACCATAAGGATAGTTTAACAAGTATTGCCATCTCTCAATCCTTGAACAAAGCTGCTTCATGTGGAGACAACTGGTATGTTATGTTTTAATTATTGCATTTATCTTGTCTGGCTTTATTGCTGTTAAGAAATTAATTATGTTTACTTGCCTTTTGTTTCGCTAATTTAAGGTGAGTCCTGTATATAATTTGTGCCAGTTTGTATATAATTTGTGCCAGCTCTGTAAACTTTCATAGATGTTAAGAAAAGTTTTGAACCTACTACTTTGGTAGATTGTTTCTATTGAGGAACTCTGTTTCTTAATTAGGTGTATCTTCTTATGAAGTAATTCTAATATTATTTCTTACCAGCATTAAGATCCACGATCTGTCAGAAATGAAAGAAATGTATGCTATTATAAACCTGGATGATGAAACCAAAGGTAACTACTGGAAAAGAAAGTTTGATAAACCTTTGCACTATAATGGTATCAACACGTTCCGTTTTAGGGTACCATGGGCATTTTGAGATTCCGAAGGTGATATATAAATGCAAGCTGTTTTTTCCTTTGCATGAGAAAAATTACTCAGAGATTAATATACTGCACAGTCACAGTCAGAAATTTTCCTATGTCAGAAAATTCTTCAACTGAGCTAGAAGGGTACTCCTAATTTGGGCCAAGAGAAGCTGACTGGCAAGGGTAAGCAGAAGGACACAGATGTGGTTGATGGACAGAGAAAGGAGACAGGAATAGCAGGTATAAGAAGACAAATAGAAATCAAGAAAGAGGATACACTGTTGTGGCATGCAGCTGATCTAGATGCACTGGCAGCTTCTAATGATCCTGTTCCCTGTCATTGACAGTAGCTGTAAGTGATGGCCTATAAACATATGTAAGAGTCACAACCTGAGAATCGGGATTATGATTTTCAGGGCTAATCTCTGTCTCAGCAAAACTATAAAATACATTTTAAATAAATAACTGCATGGAGAGAAGAATCATGGATGGGGCTATTTGTTAAGGTGTAAAGACTATCTGAACCAAAATGCTTTAACGATAGGCACACGTATAGCTTTGAAAACCCCTTCATTGAACATAAGTATAATTGGATACATGTTCAACAGCTCATAAATGCTGACTTAATGTTGGAGTATAAGTTTGAACGACATAGCATAAGAAGGAACCCCACAAATTAGTATAGGACATATGAACTGAAACTTATAGATAATTGAGTGGCTACATTTACATTCAGAAAATTAATAAAACCAGCAAATCTGTTTTGTACTCGCATTTACCCACTGTATTTATCTCAAAGATGAATTAAATTGCAAACAATATTATGTACCGTATTTTAATATCAAACTTTCAGGTCTGGATCAACTATCTTGGACAGATGATGGACAGTTGCTTGCAGTATCTACACAGCGTGGGACTCTGCATGTTTTCCTTACAAAACTTCCAGTTCTTGGAGATGCCTGTGGAACCCGCATTGCTTTCCTGACCTCTCTGCTGGAAGTCACAGTGGCCAATCATGTTGAGGGAGTATGTGCATTTATAAAGTTATCTTGAACTTTGACTTGTAGATCAGAAAGTTATGAAACTCCTTAATTACTCTTTGCAAATGACAGTTGATGCAAATCACTTCTTAACTCTCTTTAATTAATAAAAACTTTGATCTAACATCAATTACGGGGGGAAATTTCACGCTCTTTTTTGTGATTTTATTATTAATTTTGGGCAATTGGATTGATGTTTGATTTGAAATGTTATAGATCAAGCATTAAGTTCATCAATTTGTCTAACGTTAATTTTGTCTAACTAAAATCTTAATTAGTTACCTGTATTTATTTTTTCCCCAGGAACCAGAAATCACAGTTTCTGTTGAGGTAGAGCCTAACTTTATTGCTGTAGGCCCATATCACGTGGCTGTTGGAATGAATAACCGAGCTTGGTTTTATGCCCTTGGAGAAAATCGTATGTTCACAAAAATGCTTTGAACAAATATCAAACATTAATGAAGAATAAGCGAGTTCGGTATCTCGATAAAAGCAAGCAATTTGGGATTTGTCAAAGGTCATTCTGGATTTTAAAAAAACTAACGCAGTGCTGTATAAACTATAAATTGTTAACTATTCTACCAAGGAATTCATCTAGAATTCTGTCAACTCAACAGCTTCCTTTCTTGTTCTGCTGTTCACACACTACTTAGTCTCCGTTCTAATTCAGTTCATTAATCTGCAATTATGAGATATTCAAAAAGTTAAAGAATTTATTATTTTAATTTAATTCTTAATGTGTTTGCTACTGGAATAAGAAAATATTACTTGTGTTTGAAACATTTTCTTATCGTTATTCATAATTTATGAGTAAAAATATATTTAATCTGAGGCAGGCAGCGACTGTAGCAGTGTGATGTGGGCTGATGCTTTACCTACAGGCGGTGTGAATGTACCGTTAAGGCAAAGATTAATCTCTGAGTAAAACTGAGTACAGGGTTGGCCCTGTGAAGGAGACACAAATCTGATATAAGACATTTAACTGCGAAATGCCTGCCCTTTAGTATTGGATAGATTGAGTGGAGGGTCTGTGCTGTTCCACGTTTGCGGTGGTTGCGGTGCATTTCCCCCAGCCATCTCGCCCAGTGCATGTTGACCAGCATAGTTCGCCAGACCTTGTTAGCAGAGGCTCTTTGTGCAGGTGTTACCCGAAGCCCAAAGGTTTTGTGGAGGTTCTGGGTTAGGATTGGGCACGCTGTGAGCTTGCGAGAGGGCCGTCAGATCAGATCAGCCCAGGTTGCCAAGTGGCCGAAGTACGGATTTTAATGGGTCGTTGTTAAACTGTTCCGTCTGTGCGGCATCGCCAGCTTTCTCTCTCCCAGATCCCCCACCCCAACTGTCGACAAAGTCTGACTGAGAAAATGCTCCCACTCATATTACAGGTTGGCTCCACATTTGCCCACTTGCTGGGGTGGGCGGCGCCTCCTTGAAAGAGAGCGAGAACAGGTCCCGTCAGCTGGGGAGCTGCGCCCCACTCCTGAGTGAAGCCTCCCAATTGTATGCCCTGACAAACTGAAAGCAACCCCAGAGGTTAAAGCGACAGCATCTTTATTTAAGTCAAACCCACCTCGAAAGTTTAACCAGCCTGTTCGAATCCAATCTGAACTTTCCAACCTACCCCTCCACACAGCACATTCTCCTTGTTTCCTTCAATCCAGGAAGGTTATTTAGATAGGAATCTAATTGGTTGACCACACAACTTGTAATTCGTTTAAATCAAATCGAATTTGAATGGCTGTGACTCAGGCTAATGCCAGAGATTTGATAATTGACAGGTTCGTTCCAGGCATTCTCACGTTTTCAAGGCTGTTGCTGTATTGAGTCAATAATTTTAATAGATACAATTGTGGATTTGTGCAGCCTGCAGTACGCTGTGGCCTACTGTTGACATATTTGACGGAATAATTTATTTATAAATCTCATTGAAATGAATACGCAGGTCCGTACGCACACAGTAGCTCAGCTGGCGAGAATGTTTATCCCGAATGATCCATGACCTGGGCATGCGCAGTTGTAATACCGAACTCGCTTATTGAAACTAATTGTTTGGAATGTATTTATAAAAGGCATTATTTTATATAATTTAACTGCAATGAGGAGAAACCTGTGAGTGCTTCCCAGTTTTTTAATGGCAACAAATGAATTTTTAATTTGGTTATGATTAGTTCAAATGTTAAGCCTTTCGAAATTGATGCTCGAGATTTAAAAAATATTTTTCATAATTTTCTCTCATCCCCATTTCCTTTAAAACTGTTATTCATAGTCTAATCAAGTGTTTATTTACACCTGCCTTAAAATATTCAGACCCTGCCTTTCCCATACTTTGAGGAAGACCAATGACGTCCTTGTAGATTAAAATTTGTCATCTCTGCATTAAATGGATAACCCTAATTTTTAAACTGGCCTCTAGATCCTCCCACAAGAGGAAATATCCTCCCCACGTCCATCCTGGAGAGATTGCTTAGAATCTTAAAAGGTGGAGGCCTCGGACACAACTGAAGTCTGCGATGGCAGCAATGACAGAAATAATCATCAGCACCCAACCAATCTACTTTAGTTTAGTTTAGAAATACAGTGTGGAAACAGGCCCTTCAACCCACCGAGTCCATGCTGACCAGCAATCACCCATAGACTAGTTCTATCCTACACTAGGGACAATTTACAGAAGCCAATTAACCTACAAACTTGCACGTCTTTAGAACTTAGGAGGAAACTAGAGCACCTGGAAAAATCCCAGACAGCCACAGAGAGAACATACAAATTCCACACATCTGTTGTCAGATTGACCAGGGTCTCTGGCGCTGTCAGGTGGCAACTCTGCCACCGCCCCACCGTGCCTCCCCCCTTCCCCCACCGTGCCTCCCCCCTTCCCCCACCGTGCCTCCCCCCTTCCCCCACCGTGCCTCCCCCCTTCCCCCACCGTGCCTCCCCCCTTCCCCCACCGTACTCCCTCAGCACTTGATGCACTAGGTCAAGGGGCCTCCAGGTTTCCATAGTGACGTCACTTGCATAAAATTCTGCTCCGTCATCAACTTTCTCCAGATAGCTGTGTTTGCTCTGTTACTAATTGAATTAAGAAGCTTGGTTGCCTAAACTTGGCATGTGCGCCCCTAAAATTGAGGGGCTTCCAAATTGGTTTTGTGATTGACATATTTTATCCCAAAAAACACTTATTGATGTGTTGCTGTGTTTGACATTTTTAGGAGTGGCGAAGCTAAAAGACATGGAGTACTTGGGTACTGTAACTAATATGTGCTTGAATTCCGATTATGCAGCAGTACTTTTTGAGGGAAGAGTTCAGCTACATATGGTAAATATGCAATATAGTTCACATTTTGTACTTAACTTTACAATTAGCTATTTTTGATTCAGATTTTCAAGCTAGAATAAATATTTGTTTTATCAGTCTAGACTGTTAAATTACCTAAACAATATAATTCTTCCTCTCTCATCAGGATTTTTGTTTAAAGCCTTATTTCAGATATGTACAAAGATGCATCCCTGTCAATAAAATAGTCAAATTTGGGCCATCAGGAATACTCTCTCAGTGAGTTCATGTTTGCTTGAGGTGATGTGGTCATGCACAATATCTTAACAACATTTAGTAGATTGGATGAGACATGCCTTAAGGGCTTTAACTATTCACAAGGGACCTACTGGGCAGTAATCAGCAAAATACATGCATCTGAGCAATTTGTTGTCAATCCAAGGGGAAATATGTTTTGGATTATACTTGGATTATAACAAGATTATATGTAAACAAAGGTAAACTAGCCAAGAATATCAAGCAGGATAGTAAACTATAGTAAAAATATAGTTAAGACCAAAGTTGGACCCTTGAAGACCGAAAAAGGTGAATTTATTATGGGGAACAAGGAAATGGCAGATGAGTTGAACAGGTACTTTGGATCTGTCTTCACTAAGGAGGACACAGACAATCTTCCTGATATAGTAGTGGCCAGAGGATCTGGGGTGACAGAGGAACTGAAGGAAATCCACATTAGGCAGGAAATGGTGTTGGATAGACTGATGGGACTGAAGGCTGATAAATACCCAGGGCCTGATGGTCTGCATCCCAGGGTACTTAAGGAAGTGGCTCTAGAAATCGTGGATGCATTGGTGATAATTTTCCAATGTTCTATAGACTCAAGATCAGTTCCTGGGGATTGGAGGGTTAGCCTGACATCGGTGGTGGGGAAGATGCTGGATTCAATTATAAAAGATGAGATAGCCGCACGTTTGGATAGCAGTAACAGGATCGGTCTGAGTCAACATGGATTTACAAAGGGGAAATCATGCTTGACTCATCTGCTGGAATTTTTTGAAGATGTAACTAGGATAATGGACAAGGGAAAGCCAGTGGATGTAGTGTACCTGGACTTTCAGAAAGTATTTGATAAGGTCCCACATAGGAGATTAGTGGGCAAAATTAGAGAACATGGTATTGAGGGTAGAGTGCTGACATGGATAGTGGTTGGCAGACAGGAAACAAAGAGTAGGGATTAACGGGTCCCTTTCAGAATGGCAGGCAGTGACTAGTGGGGTACCGCAAGGCTCGGTGCTGGGACCACAGCTATTTACAATATACATCAATGATTTGGATGAAGGGATTCAAAGTAACATTAGCAAATGCAGACGACACAAAGCTGGGTGGCAGTGCGAATTGTGAGGAGGATGCTATGAGAATCCAGGGTGACTTGGACAGGTTGGGGGAGTGGGCAGATGCATGGCAGATGAAGTTTAATGCGGATAAATGTGAGGTTATCCACTTTGGTAGCAAAAACAGGAAGGCAGATTACTATCT
Organism: Amblyraja radiata; assembly: GCF_010909765.2. NCBI lineage: Eukaryota > Metazoa > Chordata > Chondrichthyes > Rajiformes > Rajidae > Amblyraja > Amblyraja radiata. The sequence goes on from NC_045956.1 coordinate 100,345,478, forward strand.
AAATGGCGTCAAGTTGGGAAAAGGGGAAGTACAATGGGATCTGGGGGTCCTTGTGCATCAGTCCATGAAATTAAGCATGCAGGTACAGCAGGCAGTGAAGAAAGCGAATGGCATGTTGGCCTTTATAACAAGAGGAATCGAATATAGGAGCAAAGAGGTCCTTCTGCAGTTGTACAGAGCCCTAGTGAGACCACACCTGGAGTATTGTGTGCAGTTTTGGTCCCCTAATTTGTGGAAGGACATTCTTGCTATTGAGAGAGTGCAGCGTAGGTTTACAAGGTTAATTCCCGGGATGGCGGGACTGTTATATGCTGAGAGAATGGAGCAGCTGGGCTTGTACACTCTGGAGTATAGAAGGATGAGAGGGTATCTCATTGAAACATATTAGATTGTTAAGGGCTTGGACACGCTAGAGGCAGGAAACGTGTTCCCGATGTTGGGGGAGTCCAGAACCAGGGGCCACAGTTCAAGAATAAGGAGTAAGCCATTTAGAACGGAGACGAGGAAACACTTTTTCTCATAGAGAGAGGTGAGTCTGTGGAATTCTCTGCCTCAGAGGGCGGTGGAGGCGGGTTCTCTGGGTGCGTTCAAGAGAGAGCTAGATAGGGCTCTTAAAAATAGCGTAGTCGGGATATGAGGAGAAGGCAGGAACGGGGTACTGATTGGGGATGATCAGCCATGATCACATTGAATGGCGGTGCTGGCTCGAAGGGCCAAATGGCCTACTCCTGCACCTATTGTCTATTATCTATTGACATGGATAAATCACGTTTCGATCCAAAATTTCACCTATTCATGACCTCCAGAGATGTTTCCTGACCCACTGAGTTATTCCAGCACTTTTTTTTTGTAAACCAGTATCTGCAGTTCCAAGTGTATACATAAATAAGACATTGTTGTGCTTAATCATGTAAGTGGAATTATTTGAGTTAATCAACCCATTTCCAGATAACTATGTATTAATTTTCTCCATTTTTTATCTCTTCCCTTTCCCCACTAGACAATTTGTAATGAATAACATATAACATATAACAATTTTTTAATTTTTTTTTGATTCTTTGTGAAGAATGCATGGGGTTTACAATGCATGACTTGCGCAATCTGTGGACAATGTACAATTTAACAATTAGCTTGTAGTATGTCTGTCCTAAATGTTGGATTATTCTGAAGTACATGTCAACAGTTTAGGGCTATACCTTCAAGTAGCTATTTTCAAAATTTCAAATTGGTAAAGTATTCAAAACTTCATCTCCTAAAACTAATATGTCTAATTGATCCTATTTCTGAGTTCAGTGTTTCAGCTTCTTACTGGAGCGGTTGAATAGTTAGCTGTATTAATACAGCTAATACAATCTGCTGTTATGTATGCTTTTATAACGCAAGATGGATATAGCGCGATTGATGAATTAGGGAACGCTATTTGTATTACGTAGGCCTAATTGGTAATAAAGCGCAATTTCAGTCGTGAACTAGAGAACCACTTAAAAGTCACTTAAGAAATTGGCAAGCAGAATAATATGCTGTTTTGGAAATAAAAACTGTTTCCATGTAACTCCCCTGCAGTAATCAGACATCATTGCCTCTTAAGAACTCAGAGCTACTTTTACTGCTGTGGGGCATTTGAAATGGACAATAATTGCTTCTTTTGACAATTGTGCAATGATACTATTAAACAATGTAACATATAGCCTTAAACTTGCAATAAGAAAAATAAACATGGTTATTAAAAAACCCTTTATTTTTGAAAATTCTGCAGGTAAAAATAATTGTCATTGCGATTCCGAAACACTCTACACTCTACTCACTTGTCCCATTGACATAATTATTTTTATAGCACCATTTCCTATTACACAAGGTTTTTTATGAGCACAACTTTTGCGTTTTAGCGGAACCACCTGTACTTGGTTTAAAATAGAACAATTAGTTTTGCGTATAATGTAAAGCCTAAAAGATCTGTCGCAATTTTAGATTTTTAGAAAAAAGAGCAATTTTGGGCACCATATCTGAGGAAGGATGTGCTGGCCCTGGAGAGGGACCAGAGGAGGTTTACAAGAATGATCTCAGGAATGAGTGGTTTAATTTATGATCAGCATTTGACGGCACTGGTCCTGTACTCGCTGGAGTTTAGAAGAATAAGGATTGAAACATACCGAATAGTGAAAGGCTTGGATAGAGTGGATGTGGAGAGGATGTTTCCACTAGTGGGAAAGTCTATGACCAGAATAGAATAGAATAGAATGCCTTTTATTGTCATTCAAACAGCTTGGTTTGAACGAAATTGCATTTTCTACAGTCTTAACAATTTAAAAAAAACAAGACCCGCACTTAACACACTTTACACAAACATCCATCACAGTGAATCTCCAACACCTCCTCACTGTGATGGAAGGCAAAAGTTTTATTTCTTCCCTTGTTCTTCTCCCGCGGTCCAGCAGTTAACTGCAACGTCGAGGCGAACTGGGGCTCCCGATGTTAAAGCCCTCGGCGGGCGATGGTAAGTCCCGTGGCTGTTAAGTCGCGCCAGGCGATGTTAGGCCCCGCTCCAAGTCATTTCACCCAGTGATTCTGGCGGGAGAAGTTGCCGTTGCGGGAGCTCCGAACAGCGGTCTCCCACCAGGGACTTGCGAGCTCCCGATGTTACCGTCCACAGGGCCTGCAGCCGGAGCCTCCGAAGCTCCGAAGTCGGGTCGCAGCCGCGCGCCACCACTGCTCATCCTGCTCCGAAGTCGGCCCGCTCCGCGATGGCAGGTCCACAGGCTCCGTGACTGGAGCCCTCAGGTTGGTTCCGGCCAGAGGCCGCCGTCGGCTCCACGATGTTAGGCCCAACGACATCGGAGACCCGACAGGGAAAAAGTCGGGTCCCCGAACAGGGAAAAGATTAACGGTTTCCCCCACCCCCCACACATGCACAGCTAAAAAAATAATAAAACTAGAATCAAACATACATTTAACGAGACAAAAATTTAAAAAAGACAGACGGACTGCAGTAGAGCCGCTGTCGTTAGGCGCCGCCACAATCGTCCCGAGGTCACAGCCTCAGAATTAAAGGACGTTCTTTTAGGAAGGAGATAAGAAGGAATTTCTTTAGACAGAGGGTGATGGATTTATGGAATTCTTTGCCACAGAAGGCTGTGGAGGCCAAGCCAATGGATATTTTTAAGGCCGAGTGTTAGAAATATTTTTTCCCAACTACACCAGCAACAGTATTAAAGATATAACCTGAATGTTTATGCTCAAATAAATCAAAGAGTCAGCAAATCTCTGCAATAGCTTTACTTGTCACCAAGGTGAGAGAGCCAAGCAACGATGTGCACAGAGCGTCCACACCAAATGCTGGCGCTATTTAGACTGACAATACAGAGAATTCACACATATCTTTATACTCATAAACAGCCGTAAACCACATGGTTAGAAATTTTCCATTACATGAATGAAGGTTAGGGAGGCAGGGAGTTTATAGGGAGGCGAGCACCTGCCAAAGCAAGAATAAGACCATATTGTTTGGAAACACATATACAGGATGATAGCATTATCATGGAATGTCATAATGATGAGAACAGTTCTTATCTATGTTCTCTCAGCTACTGCAAGGCCGATTTGTGATCCGTTCTGCCGGATCACTGCAAAAGCTTGTTTTTACTACATGCTAACATCTTTAAAGCATTAATTAAAGGTACAGTCCCTGATAGCGATAGGAATGAATTTTTCTATCACTGAGATAGATATATTCTTGCTTAGTATGGATGTCTGGGGTTATGGGGAGAAGGCAGGAGAATGGGGTTAGGAGGGAGAGATAGACCAGCCATGATTGAATGGCAGAGTAGACTTGATGGGCCAAATGGCCTAATTCTGCTCCTATTACTTATGACCTTTAGTTTTCAAATGTGGTTTAATTGCTTTTTCCTAAGTACCTGCAGAAACAAGGTATAAAAGCAAAGGTACACATTTGTATCTGTCTAGTAGAATTTGTTCCTAAGACTAAAATAATTTTCATCAGTCAAGATCGAGCATTTATTTTGACACCAAACAATTACACTATTGTGTTGGACATTGATTTATTTTCCCATTGTGTTCCAAGCTGGACCAGGTACTGAATTCAAATAAATTGTATTCTAATAAAAAACAATCATCCAACCCAGTGAAGCTAGACTGCCAAATGGTGGGGAAAATGCTGTTACTGACAAATATTTAATTAGAAGACTTCTTGAAATTGAAGAAGAAAACACAAAAATATTATTATGTGCCAAATATTTTCCTCTTAGATTTTCATCAGTATTAATGCAGAAATAACCCTGGGACTGGGAGCATTGATCCTGCTATATTAGCAATGTTAAAGACAGAAACAACTTTGCATATAATGTTATAGTTCTTAAGCTTTTCTGTACACCTTCCCCATAATATTACATTAAATTAGAACTAAGACTATTACTAATGATGTTGAGTTTTATTTCCTTTGTAGATCCGTTCCAGCCTTTGCTAAGCAACAGATATAATAGTTATTCAGAAAGGGTACAGAAATGAAACAGGCAATAAGAATTGCTTTTGTTTAAATGTGACATTTATTTAGTCTGGTTATATTTGGGATAATTCATAAGTGTGGAATGACAACATAGAAATATTTGATTAATCTTTCATTAATTTTTCTGAATTTTTTTATACTACTGGCAGTCCCCGAGTTATAAAAGCCCTAATTTAGGAATCATCTTTATGAAAAATTTCTGATAAATATCTGCACAATTTAAAAAAAGTTATGTTGCTCTAACTTTTTAACAGAGCTACACAGGCTATACAGCTACAGAGGAAATACTGCAGAGTATTTCTTGGTGGTTTGGGACATCAGCTGGATGGATATTCTGGCTGCTGCAGGACTGCGGGCATCTTCTGCCTGTCGGGAAAGGAGCATTTTTGCATTCCTTCTCTCCCGAGCCGAGTGGATTTTTATTTCAGGACCAAATTTCCTGGCAGAATCCAATCAAATTCCCTATGTACCCTTTCTAGTGCAATCACCTTTTGTTAACTATATTGTGATCACCATAAAGTATATGCATATAGTAATCAAGTTTGGCATTACTAGTGAATTATTTGGTTGTAGCATTACTTCCATGCTCTATTGTTCTTGTTTTGTTTTCCACAACAACAAAAAAAGGAAAAACAAGGAAAAAATCCATTATACCTTCTTAACAGCTATCTATTTCTAATGTTATGTTCAATGATTCAGTCCATTTGTTCAATAAGGTCCTTTTGTTCCTTGACACTTCTAACTATCCTATCATTTATTTTTTATTCTTTGCCTTGTTTGTTCTCTCAAATATATTCACTCAGCCTTCTTCAGATTGAATTCCATTTACTACGTTTCTGCCCACCTAACCAGTATATTTACATTTTACGGCAGCTTACAACTGATTGTCTTTCAACAATGTGCAGCCTACAACTGCCTCTTTAAATAATCAATTATACTGTCTTTCATGCTAACTCATACCTGGCTACAGATGATTGCGTGACATTATTCTTTCATCCAGAGGTCTGGAATCTTGGATTTCCCCACATGAACAAAAAACACTAAAGAGTTAGGGAAGAGAGGGGCAAATAGTAATTTTCAAAATTATGATTCATATTGAGAGGGTAAATATTTCTAATGATTGACAGATCAGATTTGTAGAGGTGGAAATATAACATTTTGTAAAGTAAAAATCAGTTATCAAATAGAAAGAAATGGGGAAATACTTGGGAGATATATGTTGTGATCAATTAACTCTGCATGGAGAGCAACCACTGCCACAGGTAATGGGCTGAATAATCTCCTTCAGCATTGTGGTTGTTGTCTTTTGGTATAGTAAAATAGGCAATTTAATATCTAATTACCCCATAAAAATCCTAAAAGCAGATTATAAATTCCCATTATTTCAAAATGTAGTCATCGCTCCATCTTCTACAGTGCTTTCAAAATTTAACTCCATTGTTGTTAATAGAACAGGATTTTGGAAGTGGAATCGAACATGCAGCCATTACTATTCATGTTTTAGTGCTTACTGTTAAGTATGCATTTCGGGGCAACATTTCTCGACATTTCTGTCCCATCATTACTTTAGAATAATGTTTTGAAACTTAATTTGGGCTTCTTTACAGGAAAATGCAGAAAAACTACATTTGAAAATTAATTTGCACACTTAAAATAAAAAGTACAACACAGTGGAATACTAGCTTAATTTGCATATAATTCTACTGTAGGTATCAATGCACTTGTCAGAAACCTCAACTCCAGGTTTGCAATGCTATGTTCGTTTGCCCAGTATTTTTTACCCAGCGTAAAATTCCTTCAACAGTAGTTGAACACGCAGAATTAATGTGCAGCAACACTCAAACTAAATTCTTTGTTCTCACTGAAATTTAAGACTCACTGCAACTTTAACCCAGTTAATTACCTTACAAATGGACGGGTAAGTGAAACAGCGTAATGTTGCGAAAATAATTTCAAGAAATCTGTCTAAAACATTTGTTTCGGATGAGTCAGAAGCACCAGCTGTGCTTCCAGAACCCATCTGCCTGGCAACTTAGTACCAGAGATGACTGTTTCATTGGTGAATGCGGCCACCTAAGCTGCAAACTAAAATATTCTTCCCACAGATCCTGTCTAATCAGCTGAGTGTTTTTTTTTTCTTTTTTCACTTTATATGCAGAGGAAGGTGTTTACTGTTCCTTCAAGTTGGGGCATCAATCCCATGAAACAAGGATGTGAGAGGTTGAATGTACAATATCCGTGCCTTGAGCATGGCTGGATTAGTCCTGATGACCAGAATGATTTTTCTGATGCACTTTTTTGAATGTAAACTAAGCTGTCAAATAAATTATTTTAAATTAGTTAGAAAATTGCCTCATGTACCTTTTGAACGTCCAGAATTGGTTATGTTAGTCCATATGAAAATTGCTTTGAGTTTAATAAAATTAAAATGTTGCCATTTATAGTAAATGAGTAATTGATTTACTGAACATGTATAATTCTAATTTGGTTACAGATTGAAATCGAAGGTATTGAGGCGCAGGAGGAAAGAGAAGCTCGTCTTTTTCCTGGACGTGATGACAAATGCCGAGTTACATGCCATGCACTTACTGCTGACTTCTTGATTTACGGGACAGATGTGAGTTCCTTGCCAATGTCCTACAATCCCCACCCCAGATGATCTATTTAATAATCCAGGGTACCACCTTGTCATGTAATGGTCACCAGCCGCTCTGCGTTGTGTAATGATTCCTGCCATGATAGATAACATGGCTAAGCTACTGAATGCCTTTTTTCAACAGCCATTGCAGCTCAGTAGACTGAATTACCTCTTTTTATGCTATAGTATTCCAATATCCAGTACATTGAAACACAAAGACCTTCAGCTGACTTATTCTTCCACCAAACCCAAAAGGAGGCTATTTTTTTAATGTCGATCCAGTACATTAAAATAGGAAGCTGGATGGCTTTCTGACTAAAGGTTATAACAGTACACACAAAAAGTAGATGAGTTATTAGTTAATATGCTCCACAGATGAGGTAATCTCTGCCCAAATCCTTCACAACCTATTTCTCCTTTTGTCTTTCTGTATCCATCCTTAGTTAAAACATATGCTCCCAAACCATTTGTTGTTGCACTTTCTAAATCACAAATTCCTCACTCTTGGCCCTTCATTTCCTGCAACATCACTGCAGCTTCGTCAAGCACATTGTTCTTACATTGACTGAACCTTTACCTTCATCCTGATCAATGCCTCCTCCTGAAAGTCAGGAAGAACCCTGCATACAGGGTTGGTGCTGGAGTCTACTAAGTTGCCCAGCCATGCTGCATTTTTGAGGTCCTTGGAGATTTTACTATAGAATGCTTTGATCAAACTTATGTAGGAAGTTTGTTCGCTCGTGTGTCAGACAACGTTCTGCCATCGCTTAGCCAGTGCCACATCTGTATTGTAGGAAGTGCAGTGGATCCACTGCTTCACTGGGCTTTTAGATGTAATACCAGGTTAAACCGCTACCTGCATTTGTATAGGATAGTTGGCAATAAAGATATAGCAGTAAATACTGGCCCATCTCCACCCCTAGGATGGAAGTGGAGCTGCTGGTAATGGTGGTCTCATGGCTAAAGTAAACTGTGTTTGATTCTGACTTCCGGTGCTGTAAATGTAGGGTTTGCACATTCTTCCTGTGACATGTGGGTTTTCTCTGGTCCTCTGGTTTCCTCCCATAAGCTAAAGATGTGCTGGTTTTTGGATGATTGGCTTTTGTTAATCGCCATAGTGGGTGGTAAGAGAATCAGGCTTGTTTTAATTGAGGGAAAGGTTACAGGAAAATGAGTGGGGAATGGATGTGATGGGATTACATTGAGAACCGGCAGGGACTTGATAGCCATGTACGATTTTGTGAGGGATACAATCAGAAAACAGGATGCTTGGAGACAAGATTTTGTGAAACAGATGCTTTGCTTCCAATCTTGTTTATGAGTACTTTGCACAGGAGCCTTAGGCATGTGCCTCTGCTATCCATTTTAGACAATTTTGAAGACATCCTTTTCAAGGGAGACTTTTTATTTTGTTTAAATTCTACTCGTTATGTTGGCTGGACTTCAAATCTACAATTTGGGAACATATGAATATGGTTGATTTAAAAAAAAGACCAAGTGCTGGAGTAACTCAGTATCTGCAGTATCTGCAAAAGACCAAGTGCTGGAGTAACTCAGGCAGCATCTCTGAAGAACATGGATAGGTGACATTTCAGGTTGGGAAACTCTTCGAACTGATTGTTGTGGGGCAGAGAAAGTTTGAAGAGAGGAGGAACAGGACAAAGCCTGGCGAGTGATGGGGGGTGGGGGGTGGGGTGTGGATAGGCAGATGGTTTGTCAAAGGCCAGAGATGAAAAGACAAAAGGTGTTAATTATGAGGCCAGGGGATGCAATGTAGGGGGAGGTAGAGGGTAAAGGGAGAAATGTGTGCAAGTCAACGTGGGATACAGAGGAGGGGTAAGGAAACAGAATTGTGAACAATGGTTACAATTTGCTATAAGCTACAAGAGTATCTCTTAAGACTTTTATATCACAAATTTCACCAATTTGCTTATGAGCATTGACTTCCTCCTTTCAGACTGGCATCATCCATTATTTCTTCATTGAGGACTGGCAATATGTGAATGAATATCGACATTCAGTCAGTATTCGTAAAGTTTTCCCTGATCCCACTGGAACCAGAATGGCATTCATTGATGACAAGAGTGATGGGTTTGTCTATTGCCCAGTAAGTGTCGTTCTTTTCAGTTTCCTTGGCACATCGTAGCATTGCGTACTTATATCTTTGTATATTATAAACATTCTCTAAAGGGAATTGTGATAGCAATAGTATTGTATTAATGACAATTAAGATATTCTTAATGTGATCATTTCATTCGTAAATATTCAGCTTTATGGCAATACCTCAGTACCTAAATCTTGTATACTGAGGGAACACTTGTTTTTACAATGCAGCTTATTATAATCCTCGAACAAAGCATTCAAGATTCTAGATGTGTATTTTTTTTATTTTGAACCAATGGATTTGATTCTCATTAACCTTGTTCTTTTAAAGGTGAATGATAGTGTATATGAGATCCCGAATTTTCCAACAACTGTCAGAAGCATCCTGTGGGAACACTTCACAATGGATAAAGGAGTCTTTATTGCTTATGATGATGATAAAGTATATACCTATGTCTTTCACAAGGGCACAATTCAAGGTAATGCATTTGTGCATGAATAAAATATAAAGTTGTCATGCTGTACTCCCACTGCCATCCTTATTCTCAGGAATAAAATTTAGCAGAAATATCAACAAGGGAAGTACAATAGCAACTGTAGTGTGTCCAATAAAATGTAATATTAATTCATACCTGTTCTAATAATACTGCAATTAATTATCAGCTAGCTGAAAAAGTTGGTTTTGTTTCTTCTTTACAGTGCCTTAATGTGCGAACATGATTGCATACTATATGGGGCTTTTTTCTGGGTTTTTCATTTAATTTTTGCATAATACCTGTACTGCCATTTTCTCACTGCAGTAGTTCAGGGATAAAGTCCTTGATTGCTGATTTAAGTCAGGTAATGATAATAATGAAAAGAGCAGTTATGTTTTTTATTTCCAATTTTGTATCTGATTTACTTTTCTATTGAATTTGGGGGAGGAGGTGGGGGATATATTTCTGTAACCATCCAAAGCACAACAGAATAGCTTAACATCAAGTGCAAATTTTCTGTGTCTATACTGCTTAATCCTTTATTTATTTTGGGTACATTCATCAAATCTCCTCTCAGTTGTCACACTTTTGAGAATATGACCTTAGTTGTTCCAGCACTTCCTCACAACTCACTCATGATTTCTGATATGATCTTAAATTTGTTGAATTCCATTTGTACTTTGTCTGTAGTTGAGCATTATATATTTTTCTGTTGAAAGGAGCCAGAAGTATAACATCAGTATCAGTGGACAAATAAACAAAGTACCTAATAGCACAGAAGAGCAAATGCTTGGGTTCATTTTAATGACGTGCTTAAAGAATTAAGGGAAATGGAGAAATGTATAAGCAATGGGAAAGAGAGGTCGGGAAATCTAAAGGCATGGTTAGCAGTGAAATGAGAGTAGGGGAAAAGATGCCACTATTAGAGAAATGTAGAGTTCCTGGAGGTTATAAGAAGAGAAAAGTTTCAGTTATAGTAAGGAGTACGAAATCCACAAGATTGAACATCAACGCTAGTTCTAGGGGAGAATTGTGCCTTTAAGATCCTTTGTGAGGTATAGTCAGTGTAAGAAACAAGGCAACTAGTTGTGTGGAGAAAGCTCTTATTAGTAATAACCAGATAATCCACTGGAATAATTTGATTGAGGGATTATTGAGGTACCGAGGTCTAAGCGGAAGCTCAGAGGGGATAGAGCCTTCTCTGTTGCTGCTCCGACATTATGGAACACTCTGCCGTTGCACATCAGACAGGCCCCCTCACTGTCCATCTACAAAATCAGTCTTAAAACCCTTTTCTATTCCTTGGCTTTTGACCCTGCATGAGACTTTGCTCCTGTTTTAGTGTTTTTAATGTTTTTTTTTAATTGTTTTTACTCTCTTTTTTAATGTTTTTATTGTCTTGTAATAATTTTTTGTTCATGATTAGTCATGTACAGCACTTTGTTGCAACAGTGGTTGTTTTTAAAGTGCTCTATAAATAAAGTTATTATTATTATTATTATTATTATTATTATTATTATTATTATTATTATTATTATTATTATTATTATTATTGCCAGAATAGCAGGAGAACTCCCTGCACTGCCTCAAAACAAGCACGTTCAGAGCTCGGAGCTTATTCGTTGTTGTGTTTAATGGCCTGATGGCTGTGGGGAAGGAGCTGTTCCTGAACCTGGTCGTGACCGTTTTCAGGCTCTGTACCTTCTTCCTGATGGCAATGGTGAGATGAGTATGTGGCCAGGATCGTGTGGGTCCTTGATGATTTTGGCTGCCTTTTTGAGGCAGCGACTACGATAGATCCCTTCGACAGTGGGGAGGTCAAAGCCGGTGATGATGAAGGGAGGACACTATCAGTTGTCAGCATTAATTTGAAATCTAGCCTCATATCTATGCATAATGTTATCAAGGGCGATGTGCAAGTGATCAAAGGAAGAGGCCGAAGGATAGTTCCTTAAAGGGATCAGAAAATACAAAGGTGGGAAGATATGTTGTTGTTTGAGGTACTCTAGCAATGATTGATACATTATAATGGAACCAAATAAAAACTCTTCTACAAATGTGGTCAACTGATACGAGTTGTGAAGGGTATTGTGGTGAACTGCATCAAAGTTGGTGTAGAGGCTGATAAACTTGAGGACAGATAGCGTATTGTCCTGATCATACGTTGTCATTTATGCCATGGCAGATACTGTCGACCTACACCTTTTGCTTCCACAGATGTTGCTTGACCCTCTGAATCATTCCATCGTGCTATTTGTGTTCCAGATTCCAGCATCTGCAGTCTCTTTTGGCTTCAGGATAGACACTTGACATGAGAGGTTAATTATGCGAGTGTCCACAAGGTACACTTGGTATTTGGGATCTATGTGTTCTAGGTTAAAAGAGAGGAAATGGAGAGCTCTCACAATGCAATCCAAAGTATATTTTAGTGTCTTGACTATTTTGATCTAATCATTCACTTTTATATGCTTACAAACCAGACTGAGTGGTTTACCAATTAAAATAAGTTCCCTAAATTAATTTTAGTAATTTCTCTGTTAATGATTTGGTGACATTCTTATGATGACATTTGCTTAATTCACAGGGTCCAAGGTCATACTGGCAGGTGGCACTAAACTTCCATTTTCTCACAAGCCACTGTCGTTGTATAACGGGGAGTTAACCTGTCAGATGCAGAATGGGAAAATCAACACTACTCTCTTAACCACGCACTCTTTCCTCAGTGGATTGAAGGATCTTGGAAGTAAGGACCTTCAATCAGTTTTAACCCAGAGTTTAATGCTGAAAAGGTGGGATATGTTTTATAAAGAATAATAAAGACGTGCCTGTGGAAATTAATTCTATGAAAAATGTAAACATTTTGAATTGTCACTTTTAATCAATGACAGTGATTTATTATGATGCTAATAGATTTTGAATTGAAGTTCCAGTTAACTTCTATTTTACTCATACTTGTGGGCACTACTGCCAGGAAAATAATTTAATTGGCTTTGATAAGATGGTGACTGCATTCTTTAAATCCGTCTGAGATAGAGAGACTCTCTGTGATGTTAGAGAGAGTCTTCTAAATTGTTGACACAATAATGATGAAGGAGCAACAATATTTTTGTTTAGTTTAGAGATACAGCGTGGAAACAGGCCCTTCAGTACATTGAGTGTTTGCTTTGTTTGGGGGGGGGGGGCAAGGAGCATTGTCAGTGACATAGGGGTGAGGGACCTGAGGATTAAAATTAAGGATAAGGTTGAGGTAGGATTCATGGAGTTGCAATTCATTGCTGTGCTGTGGAGACCCAGTTGGTCCCCAGATAATCGATAATAAATGTTCCCAGGACAATGGCTTCCTCCTTGGGAAATGTCAGAATTCAAGGCCCGAAAGCATAACTTGTACAATGATGTACAAAAACTGAATGTCTGAAATGGAGTCGAACCTGGAAATAATTGTTAAAATGTTTTACTGCGTGGTAATTATTATATTTAATTTCATAGCACTGAGAAAACAAAAGCTCTACACCAATCTTATTTCTAGGCTAGCCTTTTGAGTCTTGAAATGACAAACAAGTTGCTTCCAAATGGGGACTCCAGTTTGCGACATAGTCTTAAATTATTACAACCATAAGTTCATAAGTCATAGAAGCAGAATTGGGCCATTCACCCCGTTAAGTCATTCAATCGTGGCTGATCTATCTATCCCTCTCAACCCCATTCTCCTGCCATCTCCCCATAATCTTTGACACCCTTACTAATCAAGAACTGGTCAATTTCCACTTTAAAAATACCCAATGCCTCCACAGACGTCTGCAGCAACAAATTCCACAGATTCACCACCCTTTGACTAAAGAAATTCCTTCTTATTTCCTTTCTAATGGTATGTCCTTTTATTCTGAAGCTGTGCTCTCTGGTCCTAGACACTCCCACTGGGGAAAACAACTTCTCCACATCCACTCTATCCAGGCCTTCACCAAGTTTCAATGAGGTGCCCCCTCATCCTTCTAAACTCCAGCGAGTACACGCCCAGAGCCGTCAAACATCATACATTAATCCAATAATCCCCGGAATTATTCTCGTAAACCTCCTCTCGATCCTCTCCACGACAGCACATCCCGCCTCAGATATGGGGCACAAAACTACTCACAATAGTCCAGATGCGGTCTGACTAATGTCTTATGAAGCCTCAGCATTACATCCCTGTTTTTATATTCTAGTCGTCTCTAAATGAATGCTAACAATGTATTTGTTTTTTTTACTATCGATTCAACTTGCAAATTATCCTTTTGGGAATCCTGCACCAACACTCGCAAGTACTTATGCACCTCGGATTTCGGAATTCTCTCCCCATTTAGAAAATAGTCAATGAATTTATTCCTATTACCAAAGTGCGTGACCGCATACTTTGCTATGCCATTGCTGCTCCACTGTAATTTCTGCCAGGGTCCCTTTCCAATCAATCTTAGTCAGCTCCTCCCTCATACCTCTGTAGTTTACTTTAATCAACAGTATTACCGACACATCTGTTTTCATCTTCCCCCTCTCAAACTGCAGGTTACTTTTCATATTACTAGACCAAGACATGCGGGGGGGTGCGGTGTCGGCGTTCACACCGGAGGGAGTGGAGGGGGTGCGGGGGCGGGGGGGGGGCTGGTTGGGTGGGGGGGGCGATGAGTGTTTCTCCCCCCCCCCCCCCCGTTCTGCCCTCCCCACTCCCTGCCTTTTGGCCAATCACCAGGATCGTGGGGCAGCAACCTTGTTACGGTTGGCAACGTCCTATTGTGATGCCATTGTGGCAGTCGGCAGCTTGAGAGCCCATTGTGATTGGTGCAGTGTGAGTGGCGTTGTGACATCATCACTGGAAGCTCCTGGAAAAAGGGCTGTCTTTGAGAAGGCGTTTTGGCATTTTTTTAAACTTTAATCATGAATAACTTTTGAAATATAGCATGAAATCTGAAATGAACCTGATTACGCCGTGGAGGAGAATCAGAAGTTGAGGAGCAGTCCCTTCAGATATTAGTACAGTGGCAGCAACCTCGTTAGCATTGGCAATGTCCCATTGTGATGTCATTTGTAAATGAGATCCATTGTGATTGGATTTCTGTGAGATGGCATTGTGATATCATCACTGGAAGGTGCTGCAAGAGCCTGCCACTGAAAAGCAGTTTCTTTTTTTCAAATTTGCCTTTTTTTAAAACTTTAATCATGAATAACTTTTGAAATATAGCATGAAATCTTAAGTGAAGCTGAGTACGGTGTGGGACCAAAATGCAACCAGAACTTGAGGAGCAGCCCCTTCAGATATTGGTAGAGGGGCAGCAACCTCATTACCGTTGGCAACGTCCCATTGTGATGTCATTGCAGTAGTCGACAGCCGGCATGAGAGCCCATTGTGATTGGTGCACTGTGAGAGGCATTGTGATATCATCACTGTGAAAAGGCTGGAAGCTGTGAGAAGGCGGTTTTGGCTGTTTTTAAATTTTAATAAACTGGAAATATAGGTGGAAATGCGACGGGAAGATGCTTATCGCCACCATGGGAAAAATGTGAGTAGGATGTGTGAAAATGGGTAGGCTGTGGCCTAGCGTTTGGTAGAAGATACGAATTGTTCAGATTGACGCAGACAGATTGTGGGCACAAATAAGACGAAGACTTTTAGTTATGTAGAGATGGTCACTACCTCCTAGGGGTTCCTTTATCTTAAGCTCCCTAATCAATTCCAGTTTGTTACACATCACCAAATCCAGAATTGCCTTTTTCCTGCTAGGCTCAATTACAAGCTGCTATAAGAAACCATCTAGTGGGCACTCTACAAATTCCTTCACTTGGGATCCAGTACCAACCTGTTTTTCCCGGTCTATCTGCATATTGAAATCCACCATGACCGCTGTAACATCGTCTTTCTTGCATGCCGATTGTATATAATTTGTATGCTGTCTACTGTTCGGAGAAACATAGAAATTAGGTGCAGGAGTAGGCCATTTGGCCCTTCGAGCCTGCACCGCCATTCAATATGATCATGGCTGATCATCCAACTCAGTATCCCGTACCTGCCTTCTCTCCATACCCTCTGATCCCCTTAGCCACAAGGGCCACATCTAACTCCCTCTTAAATATAGCCAATGAACTGGCCTCAACTATCCTCTGTGGCAGAGAGTTCCAGAAAAAAGTTTTTCTCATCTCGGTTTTAAAGGATTTCCCCCTTATCCTTAAGCTGTGACCCCTTGTCCTGGACTTCCCCAACATCGGGAACAATCTTCCTGCATCTAGCCTGTCCAACCCCTTAAGAATTTTGTAAGTTTCTATAAGATTCCCCTCTGAATCTCCTAAATTCTAGAGAGTATAAACCAAGTCTATCCAGTCTTTCTTCATAAGACAGTCCTGACATCCCAGGAATCAGTCTGGTGAACCTTCTCTGCACTCCCTCTATGGCAATAATGTCCTTCCTCAGATTTGGAGACCAAAACTGTACGCAATACTCCAGGTGTGGTCTCACCAAGACCCTGTACAACTGCAGTAGAACCTCCCTGCTCCTATACTCAAATCCTTTTGCTATGAAAGCTAACATACCATTCGCTTTCTTCACTGCCTGCTGCACCTGCATGCCTACTTTCAATGACTGGTGTACCATGACAC
This sequence comes from Amblyraja radiata, assembly GCF_010909765.2. Taxonomy (NCBI): domain Eukaryota; kingdom Metazoa; phylum Chordata; class Chondrichthyes; order Rajiformes; family Rajidae; genus Amblyraja; species Amblyraja radiata. The sequence continues at coordinate 100,361,835 of NC_045956.1, forward strand.
CCAGGTCTCGCTGCATCTCCCCTTTTCCTAATCGGCCACCATTTAGATAATAGTCTGCTTTCCTGTTTTTGCCACCAAAATGGATAACCTCACATTTATTCACATTATACTGCATCTGCCAAACATTTGCCCACTCACCCAGCCTATCCAAGTCACCTTGCAGTCTCCTAGCATCCTCCTCACAGCTAACACTGCCCCCCAGCTTAGTGTCATCCGCAAACTTGGAGATATTGCCTTCAATTCCCTCATCCAGATCATTAATATATATTGTAAATAGCTGGGGTCCCAGCACTGAGCCTTGCGGTACCCCACTAGTCACTGCCCGCCATTGTGAAAAGGACCCGTTTACTCCTACTCTTTGCTTCCTGTTTGCCAGCCAGTTCTCTACCCACATCAATACTGAACCCCCAATGCCGTGTGCTTTAAGTTTGTATACTAATCTCTTATGTGGGACCTTGTCGAAAGCCTTCTGGAAGTCCAGATACACCACATCCACTGGTTTATTAGACCTGTGTATAACCCCCATCAGGGGCCTTTTACCCTGACTGGAAGGAGGACATTTTAATTAAGATTGTTTGCAGATGACTGACTTATTAAATTCAGACTTTTTAGACTACCTTTGGGCCAGAGATTCTCAAATTCATTGTTGTCTTCCATTGTTATGCTGACTCAATTTAACACACACTTTGAACTGAAACGTTCCTGATCTCAGGACCTTGGCTCTAAAAGTACACTGTGCATTTATCTATTTGGATCATGCTTGGCATTCGTATCATTCTGGCCAGATTATTAATCTGTGTTCAAATTTTCTTTTATCTCATGCAGGTTTACTGAAGCATGGGATGTGTGCAATATGCTTAATGATCCTGCACCATGGACGGAGCTAGCACGTGCTTGCCTCCACCATATGGAGGTGGATTTTGCTGTACGTGTATATCGAATGATTGGAAATGTAGGAATGGTCATTTCATTGGAACAGATCAAGGTTGGTTCTAATGAGGTTGAATGAAAATATTGATTACGAATATTTATGTTCTTATTTGGTCATATTGTTCATAATAAGAATATAATTATGGTGAAACATTTTTATTTTAACATGTCTTCATTAAAGTTTCTTTTTTAAAGCCTCAGTGATGCACAAAATAGATTAGCATGGAATGTTGTCAACAGCAATAGCTCAGTGAAGTGAAGTGAAACTGAAAAATGCTAGAAGCAGGCCACGCAACATTAGTGGGGGTAAAAACAGATTTAGCGTTTCAGGCCAAGGATCCTTCATTAGAACTGGAAAAATGCGAAAGCAAGCTTAGTTTAAATTGCAGAGATGGGGAGGGGCATATAGAATAGAGGGAATATTAATTAGAGTGAAACCAACACTGTTAAGTTAATAATTGCATTAAATATCAGTAGTTGGAGACCAAGGAGAAAATGGGAACAAATTGAAAAAAAGATACAGTCACAGCTGTGGAAAGAGAAAAAGAAAGTGTTGTTCAATTAAAATTAAAACAAAACTGCCAATGCTGAAAATCTGAAATAAAAGCAGGGGATGCTTAAACTGGTCAGCAAGCATTTGTGGAAGGAGATGTAGAGTTAACGTTTCAGCTCAACGATCCTTCATCAGTTCAGATCGAATATTCCACATCAATTCTGCTCTAATGAGTGCTTCTAGCATTTTCTGTTTGTATTCTCATTGTAATGAGGAGCAGTTCCTTTACCTTGCATTAGACAAACCTAGAGCTTGAAGGTAGAGATGTCAGAGTGAGTGTGTGACAAACAACTAAAGAGACAGGTGACTGAAGGTTCAGGCCAGCCCTTGCAAAGGGGTCACCCAGTCTCCATGGATTCTCCAATGTAGGACTATATTGTCAGCATTAAATACAAAACAGTGAACGGGAAGAAGTTCTTCACTTGGAAGGATTGTCTGTGTCCCTAGGTTGTGAGTAGGAAACAGTTAAAACTACCAACACATGCTGCATGCCCTGAGATTGCAGAGGACAGAAGGAAATTGATTGGTGCAGATGGAAGAGTAGACCAGGGAATCATGGAAGAAACAATTACATTAGAATGCTGAAAGCAGAAAAGGGTAAGATGTCTGTTGAAGTTGGTGGAATTTAAGGAAGATTATTCATTGAATATGGATGGGGGCTGATCGGGAAAAACATAAGGGGCAAAGGAACCACATCCTTTTTCTGGCAGGGAGGAGAGAATGGGAATGGAGGAGACAGTAGAAATCTTGTAAACTATGTTGGAAGGAAAGATATGGTTAAGGAGAAAGGATGAAATATTGAAGGCAGTGGTGTGGAAAGTCTCATAATTGGAGCAGATGTGAAAAGACAAAAGAAACTGGGGGATTGGAATGGAGTCTTACCTGAAAGCAGAGTGGTTGTTCGAGATGGGTCAGCAACTGATTTCCATAGTAAACCACCAACTCCCACTTTAATCTTGACCGCACAATCTCCTAATCTACTTCCTGTAAGAACTTCTATTCTCATGATTTCTTTCTCTCCATCATATCTACCCTAATAATCCAACTTTCTGTAGGAGTGTTGATTAAGATATAGTTTTTTTTCTTAACTGTGGCTTCTCTTCCTCCATAGTTGTCATGGTTCTAAACTGTGTCCATTCTATTTCCCATACCTCTGCTTGCATCCGAATAAGTAGAGGCCTACCTTTGTCCTCACCACCTACTTAATGACTCAAAGTAAATTAAATTGTGCCGTCCATGTATATCTGGTGCACCTAATTTCCTTGAATAGGTCAATACCTTTCGTTAAGATTCAGTATACGTCCTCCCCAGATTTTGAAATATTTCCATTCCTGAGAACTGTTCGTACCCAACATTTCGTAAATCGAGAATTAGATTAAAACATGGGCTAACCAAGGGCATTGTGTATTTAAACTAGGGTGTTATCTCAACCATTCAGATAGTGTCACAAACTATGTTCTCATATAGCAGAAGATGCCTCCCGTCCCACAGTAGCCTCAAATCCATCCGGCCGCTCTCCCAAACCCACCATCATGTGTATGGGCTGTATATAGGTATATGTATCGTGGGAGGTCTTTATCGTCTAGTAATTGATAACTGTATCTTCTAATTTTATCACTCAAAGATGAATTTCTAATTGCAGTTAAATTTGACCATTATTTTGGAGTGCTGTGATAGTGAAGGAAAAGTAACTTTACACTAATTACAGCAGTTCAGTGCTTAATTTTGTGTTCCATACATCGCAGAGATATTCAGTTTTGTTTTATACATCTCAGAATGTTGAATGGAAGGAATCTCTTTACACTTGTATCAGTTCTTTCACAAAATGGTGAATTATGTAGCCTGCTAATTAAAAGGGCGTTGATAGTTAGAAAGTCAATGTTAATGGATTACCTGCGAGAGAAAGGCTTTTTCTAATGTCTGAGACAAATAAATAAAGAACTGCAAGTTCAAATGAATTAGAAACTCCAGGTGAGTACAGTAAGATATCCTTGCTAATTCCTCCCATTTCATCCATTTCTTCTCTTAACACAAAATATATCGTGTTCAAGCAATAAACACTTCCAGCCCACGTCACTTGAGTGTCACATTCAGCTTATCTGATTTACTACTTTAGGTCATGATCACAGTGGCAAATCTGATATTGAAGAGTTGGCTGTTAAATGGAAAATCACATAGAAATTGCATTCAGATATGTGCTTATTGTTTAGTAAAACATAATCACCAGACTTCATATCAGTATAAATGCTATATTTTTTACTATCTTCCTAGGCAATTTAGGAACAGATACCATCAGGATAATTACAGTGGTATTTTTTGCAAACTAAGTTAAGCAATGAAAAAAAGATTTTAAAGGTTAATGTGATACGTTAGCACTTTAACTGCTGTGTCCCTTGCCAAAATTGGTTTCTGTTAGTGCCATGTTATTATTAATCTTTTAGGGAATAGAAGACCACAATTTACTTGCTGGACATCTGGCGATGTTTGCAAATGAATTTAATCTGGCACAGGATCTGTATCTGTCTTCCAGCTGTCCAATTGCTGCTCTGGAGGTACGTTTACTGTTTTAAAAGAAACCCCCAATCTTTCAACCTGTTTTTTATTTTTTAAGGAATGCTGATGCTTTCATTTCATGTGTTTTAGGTCTCTTTTGGTGTTTAAAATATTGGTTCAAATTTGCAGAAGATGACTCTCAGTATTCACATTTATTATAATGTTTAAGAATATACAAAATATTAAAAATGTAAAAATATCCAGTATTGACTGGTCATCATCTAACAATAAATGGCAAGAAGACAATGATAGAAGTGCTCCCTAATGTTACGAGAGTGGTGCCGTTGAGTATGGCTGCCCCGCCTGCAGCTGTTCGTCCTTTCATCCTTTTTTTTATTTTTAGTCCATCTAAAAGTTTTGTTTTGGAGGTCTTTTAGCCTTTTTATGTGGGGGATGGGGAGGAAGGGGAAACTTTTTCTTAGTCACTACCTGGTCGAAGATGCGTCTTTCCTCCAAGCCGCATCTTCGCCCCCTCCTCGCGGCCTACTATCTGGATTGGTGCGGCCTTTCCTGCCGGAGACCGGCCAGAGCTTCAGCAGCGGCACAGCACTGAAGTACCATCACGGAGCGGGCGATGCCCTACTGGGGTCGCCGTGTGGACACCCGATTTTAACACAGTGGAGCTGTGGTCTGTGGAGCTTCCAACCGCGGGCGGCGCTGACCTTTATATCACAGAGTCCTGGAATCCCTTTGCCGAGGGCAGCCAGTGTTGAATCTCCGCCCAGCTCGGCCTGAAGGCTTGGAAAGCCGCAGTCTCCGGTAGGAAGTGGCCGATTCGGAAACTTCAAGCCGCTGAGAATGTTCTTCCATTCCGACGTCGGAGTTTCGATCATCCCGGCGAGAGTGCCTGAACATCGGGCCGCCGTAGCAGCATGCAACAAATCCTCCCGAATGCTCGTTCATATGTCTGAACATTTGTAAAAAGAAGAGGATATGTATCTGTATATAAATATGATACTGCCTTATTTCACTACATGAAAGACCAGAGTTTTTAGTAAGAACTTTCTTCACAGGAAACTATTCCTATCATCATGGAATAATGTCACAATGACAAGTGGTGGATCTTTTAAGCCTGTACTGATGTTTTTAAAAGCATGATACATATAAAATTGTGAAGTAGCTTTATTTAGTATAATATTTATTGTAATCGAAAGCACTCTGTGAATATCAGCCCATTCCAAAATACTTATTGTTATTTTTGAATCATGGTGCAGATATTTTTACATTGTACTTCTTGAGTGACACACTTTTCACTGCACAGATGCGGAGGGACTTGCAACATTGGGACAGTGCTTTGCAGTTAGCAAAACGATTGGCGCCGGAGCAAATTCCATTTATCTCCAAAGAATATGCAATTCAGCTGGAATTCACGTAAGTATAACATTGCACGAAGGGTCAGTGGTCCTTTTACAGTAAAAACTATAATTTATTGGTTCCTATTTAATGTCTTGCTGGTATACAGTTTGTCATTGTACATCAAATGCTTTTTTCCCATTAACTAGAATTTGCAGATTGTTTTCAATAAAAGTTATAATTTTTCTGCAAGGTAGTTCATCTCTGGTCATCATGTGCTATGTATTAGCAGAAACAGAGTGAGCTACTGACTGGGGACAAATTACTTGCATGAAGTAACCACTTTTCTACATCTGTTTTTTTTTTGCATGTAAATGCAACTGTGTTTTCTTACAATTCGAATATTAAAATTTTCAATGCACATAAAAGTCATTGTCAGTGTGGGTGTTGAAAAAAGTGTAAAAATTATCTCATTTTACCTACAAGTACATGTTATATATGAATAAAATCATAATGTGTCACAAATAGACTACTTATGATTTTAGGTTAATAGTCATAGAATGATACAGTGTGGAACTAGGCCCCTTGGCCCAACTTGCGCACACCGGCCAACCTGTCCCAGCTACACTAGTCCGACCTGCCCGCCCGCGTTGGGTCCATATCCCTCCAAATCTGTCCTATCCATGGACCTGTCTAACCTTTTCAAAATGTTGGATTAGTCCCTGCCTCAACTGGCAGCTTGTTCCATACACCCACCACCCTTTGAGTTACCCCACAGATTCCTCTGAAATCTATTATCCTTCACCTTAAACCTAGGTCCTCTGGTCATCAATTCACCTATTCTACTTCAGTCTACCCGATCTATACCTCTCATGTTTTTATATAGCTCAATAAGATCACGCCTCATTCTCTTGTGCTCCAAGGAATGGAGTCCCAGCCTACTCAACCTCTCCCTATAGCTAAGAACCCTCTAGCCCTGGCAACATCCTTGTACATCTTCTCTGTACCTTTTCCAGCTTGACAACATCTTTCCTATAACGGTGCGCAGAACTGAACACAATAGTCTCAATGAACAGCATACTCTAAATGTTAAAATTGTGCTTTTTGTCACATTGACAAATCTGTGTTTTTCAGGGGTGACTATGTGAATGCACTGGCACATTATGAGAAAGGCATGACTGGAGATAATAAGGCAAGATATTATCAATTAATTCCCTACTTAACAGTAAACGCAAGAGCATTATGTTATTGTGTAAATGGACTTTAACCATCTAGTATTATTTTCCTTCTACAATATGCAAATCAACAGAACAAATTTAACAAAGTCCCACATACATGACTGGTGCATATAGTTGTGACATTAGAAATAAATGAGTTAATGACAACATGGATTAATGATATGGCTCAAGGTCAAAATGCAGAGAGTTATGGCAAATGGTTGTCACAGGGAAGCAGAGGGACCGAGGTTTATAGATGCATAAATCTTTGAAAGTGGAAGGAAATGTCAAGAAAGCTGTTAGTAAAGAATTTGTTATCCTGACTTTCATAAGCAAAGTACATAAACAGAAAAATCAATTTGAAAGTTTATAAAAAGCTGGTTAGGCCCTACCTGGATTATTGCATTCAACTCTGGTCATATTACGTTTAAAAGGGCATGAAGGTCGTCAAGAGAGTGCTGAAGAGATTTACTGGAATGGTACCAGGGAGGAGAGATTTCAGCCGTCAGTTTAACATGGAGAAGCAGGGACTGTTCACCTTGGAGCAAAGAAAATTGAGGAGATTTATGACTGGTTTGAATAAGATAAAATGGGGATACTTGCCATTAGCAAATGGTTCAAGGACCAGGAAACACAGATTTAAAGTTTTAGGCCTGATATACAGGAGAAAGTGTGGAAGTCTTTATTCTGAAGCTGGAGTAACTCAGCTGGAGAGGCAGCATCTCTGGGGAGAAGGAATGGGTGATGTTTCGGGCCGAGACACTTCTTCAATGATATAGAAATGTAGAGGAAACTGTCAGTTATGGGTTTCAAAAGGGAATTGAAGAGGAATTTGAAGAAAAATTATTTGCATGTCTGTGGGAAAAGAACAAGCAAATGGGAATGAATGGAACACTGTACTGGAAATCTGCCAGGGCTTGGCACGCTGAATGGCTTCCTTTGGAGCTCCATCAATTCCACAATTCTAAATGCTAAATAATCCCAGTCAATTTTGAATTGATAATCATATTAAATTCAAAGAATATCAGTGTACTAATCATACATGTTGGTACTGAAAAATTGAATTTGATATTAGGCTTACATTGACAGCTGGATTTCCCCATCAATACCAGGGACTAACTACACTGTCCAACAAGTGCTTTTAAAGGGACTGAAAGGACAGCGTAAATACAAGTCAATTTATTCTGGCTATCTTAATCTGTTTTCATTGTACAAAAATCCAGTAAATATTTTAGTGCTTTCTTATATTTTGCTCTATTTACACTGACATAATGTTAACCAAAAAAAAAACATGATTAGTGAAAATAAAACAAATTTGATTTCTTGATTAAGCAACTTGCCACTTTTCATTTAGTTTGCATATTTAAGTTTTGCCTCTTCCACATTTTCTTTCTCTTGTCGAAATGCGTAGTAGGTGTTGATTGTCCCTTGAAGGTGATCATTATTGAATGTGCAGTCAAAATCAACCCGTAGCTAAAGGGAATAAACTGCAGAGCATTTGAATGTTCTTGGGAATTAAGTAGGCAAGTGGCAAATGATATTCAGTCCAGGAGCATGAAAGGTTGGGGCAAATTAAAGGAGAGCCAATTAATTTGAAAGCAGACAACCGACATGTAAAAAAATTAGAGACTCCCGATCAACAATAAATTAAAGGTATCCAGCAATGCTCGGGTGAATAATAAGAGCTTTATATTGGGCCAAATACTGTATCGTCACAGTGCATGTATTGCATCAATTGAAGAAATACAGTAAATATCAATCAGAGTAATAAGGGAAACGAGATTATAGGTTCAACGGACAATGCGTAAGTAGACAATGACTGACAGGAAAAGGCAAGATTGAGTAGAGATGAGACGTTTGTTCTTTGGATTCTAAAAACCTGAATGATGTAGAGCATGACAAACTGTTTAACTATGTTCAAAATTATAGAATCATAGGATGTAGAAGAATTATTTTATCTTGTCTGGAATGGTAGAACCAGAGATGGTGAAAGGGAAATCATTTCAAAACTAAGCCAGAGGTGGAATACTTCAGTAAACGATTAGTCAATGTATAGAAAAAAACTCACGGGAAAGGTGGTTAAAAATGGTAGTGTAAATTAATTCAAATAGTAATCTTAATATAACCTGTTTTATTTGTAACAGTCAACCTGGGATTCGTCCTATTCTTTTTCTCACAGAATTCCATGTTGTGGAATAATTGATATGAATAATTGCTCTGGTGTCACTCCCACATTCCAAAGACGCGCTGGTTTGTAGGTTAATTGGCTTCTGTAAATTTTTCTTAGTGTGTAGGATAGAACTAATGTAAGGGTGATTATGGTCGACGCAGACTTGGTGGGCAGAAAAGCCTGTTTCCACAATGTGTCTCTTTGAAATTAATTGTAAATGTATTGATTGCACCCGTATTTCTAAAAATACTTGCTTCCTCTTTGCAATCCTGCCGCCTTGTCACTGTCTGTGATGTTTTCTGCCCGTTCTCCCAAACTCAAATGGTGGTTATCATTCTGCCCATCAACACATTTCTTCTTCATTGTATGCCTATCTAACAGACCTTCTCCATGCTAATTATTATTTGCTGGTTTCTTCTTTTCTGCATAGTACCTCGACCATGACGAAAATTGTTCAGCTGGAATTGCAAGAATGTCAATACGCATGGGTGATATTCGACGTGGAGTCAACCAGGCCATCAGACACAACAGCAGAGTTTTGAAAAAAGACTGTGGTGCTCTTCTAGAGAGCATGAAGGTATGAAAAGATCTATTGATAAGTCAGTTCTTGGATAACTACAAACATTAGCAAAATTGTCATTACACTCAAGTAGCTCAAAAGGACATTTGGTATTCTTGATGATATGGTTTCGTTTATTGGCGTCCAGAGAAAACAATCCAAATCTATCCAAACTCTCCCTGTAGCTGATAGCCTCTAATCCAGGGCCGCATTCTGGTAAACTTCCTTTGCACCCCCTCCAAAGACTCCACATCCTTCCTGTAATGGGACGACCAGAACTGCACATAATATTCCAAATGCGGCCTAACCAATGTCCTATAGAGCAGCATCATGACTTCCTGACTGTTGTATTCAATGCCCTATGCAATGAAAGCAGGCATATCACATGCCTTGTTTACCACCCTATCTACTTGTGTTGCCACCTTTAGTGAGCTATGATTCCAAGATCCCTCTGCACGTCAATGCTGTTAAGGGACTTGCCATTAATTGTATTCTGTAGAAACAAAGAGCTATGGATGCTGGTTTATACCAAAGTGTTGGAGTAACTCAGTGGGTCAGGCAGCATCTCTGGAGGAAAAGGATGGGTGATGTTTCAGGTCAGGAACCTTGTTCAGACCATGTTGTGCAGAGGGATCTTGGAATCCAAGTTCATAGCTCATATGATATGCCTATCTTCACTGCGAAGGGCATTGAATACAAATGTCAGGAAGTGGCGATGCAGCTTTTATATATATATCTTTTATATATATCACAAACAACTGAGGTCAAAGCACAGCTCCCTACTGAACACCACTGGTCACAAACCTCCAGCCAGAATGACTCCCTGCCACTCCTAACCTCTTGTATTGGTGAGCCAAATCTGAATCCAAGCTACCAAATCACCATGCATCCAATGAATCTTAATCTTCTGGATCAGGCTACCATCAGAGACCTTATTGAATCTTATACATGGTGGTCCATGTAGACAATACCCACTGTCCTACCTTTATCAATCGCATATGCCACCTCTTCCAAAATCTCAATTGTCAGAAAGACATGCCCTGCCCCATGCAAAGCCAAGCTAATTGTCCCTAATCTATCCATTCTCTTACTAATGTGAGTAAATTCTATCCCGAAGAATCTTCAACAATAGCTTCCCTATTACGATAGATCACATAATCCAAGCAATGTTCCCTCTAATTTTTAGTAGTTCGTGTGCGCAGAAATCTTGTATTGTGCAATTTTTTATGCTGTTACAAATGCATGTGCGCACTGAATTCTTGTGCAAATATATGACCTCATGAGCTTTAGGTGTAGCAGTTTTTACTATTTAGTTAAGCCATTCAACTTTAAACCAGCTTGCAGTTCTTTTGAGCTTCACCCCCTTTGCATCCTTTGAATTTGACATGGTAAATCAAAATTTCTTTCAATAAAAACTCAATAAGCCAGCTACAGAATTTGAAATGGATCTCCGTAAACTGTACAATAAAGTCAATATGATTCCCTGGATTATCCCAATTTCTGTAACAGGAAATTCCTGTCCTTGTGCACTATCGTTCCCTGTTAATAATGCAGATCTAAATGAAATTGTAATGCAGATTGAATAGAAATCCAGAACCATCACTCTATAAGTGTTTTTCACAATATAACATTATTTCGCTTTCTCGCAGCAATTCTCCGAGGCTGCGCAACTATATGAAAAAGGACAGTATTATGAGAAGGCTGCATCTGTTTACATCCGTTGTAAAAATTGGTAAGAAAATTATCACAGATATATTACAGTTCACTTTAAAATAAGTGATGAATTACTAACTCAAACATGTCTTATACTGTAAAGGGGAAAATAAGCAGAAACGGAAATGCAAGGCAAATTCAGCCAGTCTAACAGCATCTGTGGAAATGGAAACCAGTTAATATTTTGGGTCAATTACCTTTTTTTATTCCATTTATGAAATTTTTATTCCATTTCATAACAGCAAAGAAGAATGCAAGCTAACTAGTATGATAATAGCACATACTCTACCTATGCTGGACTGAGGAGATATAGTCTCCTCAATAGATAGCAATCTCCTGGCAAGAAGGGAGAAGTCCCGAAGTTGCTGCTATACATTCCGTGGTTCTTGACTAAAAAAACAATAATTGTAGAATTTTATCACCCACGTTGTTGGGGATCTTTAACTTGATTAGTTCATGTATAGGGAGAACCAGAGGGAAAAGAAGTGAGCTATTATTTATTCAGTGGATTAGTGATCTTAACAGTGCAAAATCTTTTCCCAAAATGTTTGTTCCCAGTGACTTTACCTCCTATTGCTCAAAATAGCCCAACTGCAGCGATGATACCGATGGATGCTTGACAAATTTTGTAAAATACATGTTGTAAAGAAAATGGCCTATAAATTGTTCCATAAGCCAGAAATGAACACTGAGCCATTGTTTTTTAAAATTATTTTATAAAGTTAGAGAAGGAACTTGATTAGTAGATAACAAGTACAAATTGAGGGGGCGGTATGGTATGAACGGTTAGAGTTTTAGTTAAGAAGGAAATCGGTACTATTCGGAAGGATGGTGGACACAATCAGCTGCAGGATGGTGTACTCTAGCAAATGAGCCAAGTCCAGTTGTCAGTTCCTGAAATAGACTGAGGTAAAAATACAATAGATTGTTTAAAAATATATTATCTTATTTCAAAATTGACTTGTGTAACTTTGGTCTTGCATGTTTCTTCGAAGAAAACATTTACGATATTTACGGTACAGATATTTTGATTTTTTTTTTTTTTTTTACACAGGGCAAAGGTTGGTGAGCTTCTGCCTCATGTATCATCTCCTAAGATACATCTACAGTATGCAAAAGCTAAAGAAGCTGATGGCAGGTACTGTCATGAACAACTGAAATATAATTGCAGTAGGTAAAAGATATCTAGGAACACATATAGACCTGCAAGTCCTTCAAGGCTGTTCAAGCTTCAGTCATATCAAAATTAATCTTTATCTCAGTTTGTCAGCCTTTGGTTCATATTTCTTGATACCCTTGCCTAAAGTAATATTATATTAATGAATTTAACATTTCAGTTAACTCAGCATCTGCATCCTGTTCAAGAAATACAGTCCATATTTTAACTGTTCTTACAATGTAACTTGAGTGGCTTGTTCTCATAGAAAACATTGGTTACTGTCATATGGGATGGCAGAATATTGGAGGTGGGGAGACAATTTTGTTCATTTAACATCGGATCCCTCCATTAGTTTTAACATCTTGCTTGGCATGGACACCGTGGGTTGTGCAGCCTCCTTCTGTAGCGTAAACCTCTGATTTGAGATCACCTCTCTGCCTCCTGAGTTCAACGAAATATGGGTCAAGTTTCTGGAATTTATCTTCATAATCTAATTGCCTGTTAAACTTCCTAATGAGCAATTTACTTGACTCTTCATGGAGTATGCAATTTTAATCTAACATATTGGACATAATGATGTTATATTGCAGGTTCCACATTCCCAAATTATATTGCTGGTTATCAGTTACATTTTAATGTGAGCAGTGAATCAAATGGAAGTCTGTTGATATCCAGGTTGTTCCTTTATTTCATGAATCAAGTTAGAAATACCATTTAAATATTTACATTGTACCTAATTACACTGCATAATGTCTGAAGAGGCTGGTTAGGAGTTGCGCTATTAACCTGTAATCAAAAGGTGGGCTGGTTGTTAAAACGTTTAAGGAACTGTGCACCTCCATTTCAACAAGATTTCTATGTAATTCTTTGGCCATGTAATTTAGTTTAGTTTAGTTATACAACATGGAAACAGGCCCTTGGGCCCACCGAGTGCACGCTAACCTTTGCTCATTGTGCAGTGGCGCAGCGGTAGAGTTGCTGCCTTACAGCGCTTGTAGCGCCGGAGACCCGAGTTTGATCCCGAATACGGATGCTATCTCTACGGAGTTTGGAAGTTCTCCCTGTGAGCACGTGGGTTTTCTCCGAGATCTTCGGTTTCCTCCCACACACCAAAGACGTACAGGTTTGTAGGTTAATTGGCTTGGGTTTGTATACTTGGTAGAAGTTTAATTAGTCTCTAGTGTGTGAAGGCTTGTGTTAATGTGCGGGGATCGCTGGTTGGTGCGGACTCGGTGGGCTAAAGGGCCTGTATCCGCGCTGTATCTCTAAATTAAACTAAACTAAACCTGTGCACTACTTCTATGTTATACCACTTTCGCATCCTGCACACTAGGAGCGATTTACAGAAGCAAATTAACCTACAAACCTGTATGTCTTTGGAATGCGGGAGGAAACCAGAGCTCATGGAAAAACCCACGGTCATAGGGAGAACATGCTAGCTCCACACAGACAGCACCCATGGTCAGGATTGAACCCCGATCTGTGACGCCGTGAGGCAGCAGCTATACCACAGCGCCACTATGCCGCCCTATGTATGTCATGTGTCCCCAGCTGCAACAAAGTCTTTGGGTTAACGGAGAGAACAACAGAATCCATACACTGGCAGGGCCATTTGTGAGTGAGGAGGAACAAAAGTGCCCTTACCTCCTCCCCTTTGGTGTTTGGTGTTAAATACTTTCATATCCAGTCTTCATTGCTGAAACCGTTGTCTTCCTTGGTAATTCATAATTGAGCTGCATTCTTGTACACTTTTAGATATAAAGAAGCTGCAACAGCTTATGAAAATGCCAAAGATTGGGACAACGTAATTCGAATTCATTTGGATCATCTCAGTAATCCAGAAGAAGCTGTTCGTATCATCCGAGAAACCCAGTCAATTGATGGAGCCAAAATGGTAGCCAGGTACACAATCTGTTTTATTCAACTAAAATTATTTACTTATGTACAAATCTAGGATAATTGTGCCCCAATAGATTTCGGAAATGAAACAGTTTAGTCAGACACATTACACTAGTTACTACTTACAACAATCATACAAGAGTCTTACAAGAATCACTATACATCTTGGTAGGAACAATATGGTCTTTGAGGACACAGACTAGAGCTTTATTGCAAAGCTTTCCCAGCATCTTGATTAATTAATGGGATATAAATGTATTATCAGTTGCTATCCTGTTTTACCAGTTAGATTACCAGGTAGGAGGTTAGACTGTCCACCTCCTCGGTTAGTCATACTGTAAATGATCCCACAACATTGCACATGGTTTCCTGCTTTCTATGTTAAAATTCTTCTTTGCACCGACATATGCGAGATTGATTAACATCAGAATTAATTGATAAATTAATTAGTGGGAGGAGGAACCTGTGAATGCAAAAGATACTAATTAATCTTCTTTAGGATTTCAATTGTTGACCAGTTGCTATAATCAACACTTAATAATAACACTAGAACTTTCAGCCGACATTAAGAAAAACTTAAGCTTCCTTAGGTTAAAAATTGGGTTGTACTTGAGTTAGTGTTATAACAAAGGAGGATTTTTGTTTAGGTTTTTCCTGCATCTCGGTGACTATGGCTCTGCCATTCAATTCCTGGTGATGTCTAAGTGTAATGATGAAGCCTTCCGACTCGCACAGCAGCACAATCAAATGGAAATTTATGCAGACATCATTGGTAAGCCTACATGAGGGAGAGAAGGAACAGACAAAGCACAAAGTTGGCACACTTATTTGTAGCAGCTTACAGTAAGAGTTTCAGCAAAACATTGTTTCTTCAATAATGTTAAACCCAGTGGCCATATTGAATAAGAGTTGTCTAGAACAAAGAAATGTATGGAAACAAAGAAGAATTACAGCACAAAATGAGGTTATATGGCTCTTGAGCCCATGCAATTTCTTTGAGGCAGCAATGCAGTTAGTCCCACTCCATACACTTTCAATTTAGCCTTGAAGTATTTTTGTTTCTTTCTGTATTCTGTGTTCTGTGTTGATTCAATTATTTTGAAAGCATTGATTGCCTCTCAGAGTGATGTAAGTAGATTCAATGCATTGCATGTGATAATCACCCCATTTAAAAATGTTTTTTTTCCCAATGGCTTTGGTAAGGTTCCACATAGGAGATTAGTGGGCAAAATTAGGGCACATGGTATTATTGGGGGTAGAGTGCTGACATGGATAGAAAATTGGTTGGCAGACAGAACACAAAGAGTAGGGATTAACGGGTCCCTTTCAGAATGGCAGGCAGTGACTAGTGGGGTACCGCAAGGCTCGGTGCTGGGACCGCAGCTATTTACAATATACATCAATGATTTGGAGGAAGGGATTCAAAGTAACATTAGCAAAATTGCAGATGACACAAAGCTGGGTGGCAGTGTGAACTGTGAGGAGGATGCTATGAGAATGCAGGGTGACTTGGACAGGTTGGGTAAGTGGGCAGATGCATGGCAGATGAAGTTTAATTTGGATAGTTTTGGTCCCTAATTTGAGGAAGGACATTCTTGCTGTTGAGGGAGTGCATCATAGGTTTACAAGGTTAATTCCCGGGATGGCGGGACTGTCATATGCTGAAAGAATGGAGCAGCTGGGCTTGTACACTCTGGAGTTTAGAAGGATGCGAGGGGACCTCATTGATCTCATAAGATTGTTAAGGGTTTGGACACGCTAGAGGCAGGAGACGTGTTCCCGATGTTGGCGGGAGTCCAGAACCAGGGGCCACAATTTAAGAATAAGGAGGAAGCCATTTAGAACGGAGACGAGGAAACACTTTTTCTCACAGAGAGTGGTGAGTCTGTGGAATTCTCTGCCTCAGAGGGTGGTGGAGGCAGGTTCTCTGGATGCTTTCAAGAGAGAGCTAGATAGGGCTCTTAAAAATAGCAGTCAGGGGATATGGGGAGAAGGCAGGAATGGGGTACTGATTGGGGATGATCAGCCATGGTCACATTGAATGGCGGTGCTGGCTCGAAGGGCCGAATGGCCTACTCCTGCACCCATTGTCTATTGGTTTTTGTCAATCATCATAAATCTGTCATTTGGCGCTCCACTCATTTATAGACAGGTATAATTTTTCTTTATCTACTCTTGTCTAACTCTCTTATTTCAAATACAACCAATACGTCTGTGCTCTTTTGCAATATCAATTCCAACTTCTTGAGCCTTTCTTGGATTAGGCTGTCGCCAGGGTGTCGCCTGTATTGTCATGAGTGGTCTCCTCAGTCGTCCAAAGACGTCCAAAGACTCGTAGCGTCTTTCTGGTCGCCGCTGGATTTTCAACATGTTCAAAAATTCGGCGACAGTGGGTTGACGCCAATGAGCGTAGCTTGACTTCACCTGATGTAGCTGCTGTCGTAGGTTGTTGCCGGTGCTGACTTCGGTGAAATCCATTGGCGACTACCTACATCAACCTACGTCAACCGGCAACAGGTACCAGTGACTGAATTGTCTTCAGTTGTCGCCGAGAAGGTCATAACTTTTCGCAGGTGGACGCAAGTTGACATCGGCTGTCATAGGTTGTCGCCTGTGTGGTCGTGGGTAGAAGTCCTAATGGGTTGTCGTAGGTTGCCGTCGACTAGGTGGTAGGTTGTTGTAGCTTGTCGTAGACATTGTCGTGGGCGGGTCCAGTCATCGTTTTTTAGGCGACCTGCTATGACTATGACAGTCGCCGGCAGTCGCCTAAAACTCGCCTAAGTGGGACAGGCCCTTTATTAAAATTTTATTTCAAACCAACTGATGGCTGCAGATCAGAGGGCACAAATCAATGCTAATTGGTCTAAGGGAAAGATTAATAACACAAGTGTAGCAAAGTAATACTTCAAACTGTAGCGAATAGATTCTCTCTTTCCTTTGATCATTTTTTATTTTCTTCATCTCTAGGTTTTCTCCCAACTGTTTTACCTTCATGAAATAGTTATTGTATCGATGGCTAGCAGTTGAGACCAGGATTCCTTGCCAATTTTCTCCTGAAGGGTGAATTCTTACTGCAGGGATTCTGACTCTGGTGTTTGTGCCTCTACACTCACTAATCTAGGCTAAAGATAATCTTATTTAGGCCTTTGAAGATTGCTCCATAGGCTAATCTGATCCGATCCACATTGTGAACATTCATGCATCATTGTAGACAAATACATAGTTTTTTAAAATATTTGTACTTTAATGAATATATATTTTTTAAGTTAAAAGCATCAAGGGATGGCAGGTAGCTTCGTTTGTTTAGATTCCAGTGCACAAAATTGCATCTCCTTTTCTGCAGGTTCTGGTGCCAGTAATGAGGACTATCAGAGTATTGCATTGTACTTTGAAGGAGAAAAAAAACATTTCCTTGCTGGAAAATTCTTCATGCTTTGTGGCCAGTATACCCGAGTAAGTACATAAAGATTTATTTTATGTTGTCATTCTAGACCAGAATGGTTGAAATGGCTACAGTTGTAGGCAAGAGATGTTACAATTGAGTTTTCAATCCATTTCAGAGAGGTTGACTCAGTTTTTAGACAAAAAGATGATGCTATACAAATTTTCGTGCATGTGAAAGAACCACAGTCGGGATGTGTAACGAAAGGTTAAATGTATTAAGCAGTATGATTAATAAGTTTGCTGAGATACGAACGTTAGTGGTGGTGTTGTAGATAGTGAGGGAGGTTGGCTATGGCTATAGCAGAATACATATCAAAGGTATTTTATTAGTCACATTCACATACACCCAGGTGTAGTGAAGTGAAATGCTTTTTGCCATTTTGCAGCACACAAAAAAAAGAATACAGACATAACACCAATAAGAGTCTTAAACAAAGAACATCCCCCCACAATGGCTCCCACCATGAGGGAAGGCACAAAGTCCAGTCCCCAACCCCAGTTCACCCATAGTCGGGCCCATTGAGGCCTCCACAGTTGCCTCTACGGAGGCCCGATGTTCCAGGCCGTTCTCGCCGGGTGATGTTGCTCCGGCGTCGGGAGAGTCCTCCCAGCGGCCTGGGAATCCTGGAACGGCCGCTTCCGCACTGGAGGCCGCGGCTTCCGAAGCCAACAAGGCCGCGCCGGTTGGAGCTCCACAACTGGCGATCTCATCTAGAGATCCCAGGCTCCCGGTGTAAAGTTCGGCGCCGCCGCCCGCAGCTGGCCGCTCCGCAGTCCCGCAGCTCCGCGATGTTTATCCCGGCGGTCTTCAGCTCACCGGAGCTCCAGCGCGGCGACCCGGGCAAGGCATCGCCCGCTCCGCGATAGCGCTCCACGCTGTGCCGCCGCCGAAGCCGAGGTTCTGGGCGGTCCCCGACAGGAAACACCGCTCCAGGCCCGCTGGTAGGCCACGAGGACGGGTCGAAGCTGCAGCCCGGAGAAAAGCTGCCTCTCCGACCAGGTAGGGACCCTGAAAGGTAGTTTCCCCCTTCCCCACCCCCCACATAAAGTCTAGACCTCCAAACAAAACACTAACTAACTAAAAATTAAAAATAAAAGATGAAGAGACAGACAGCTGCTGGCTGGGCAGCCGTGCACAGGACAGCGCCCTCTCAGACGGGCATATCGGATGGAAAGTAGGGCAGGATGCCAGCAGGTGGAACTTAATCCCAACAAATGAGAGATTATGCATTTTGAGAAGTCAAGTAGGAGCAGGACATAAACTGTAAATGGTGGGGCATTGAATAATGTTGATGAACAAAGAGAAGTGGAGGTTCAAGTTATCTGAAAATGGAAAAACAGTAGATAGGGTGGTGAAGAAGACATATGGCTTGCCATTCGTATTGGGCATCGAATATAAAAAATAGGGATGTTGCATTGCGACTTCACAAAGAAACATTGAGACTACGCTTAGAATATCGTGTGCAGCTCTGGTTGCCACACGAAAGAAAGATGTGGTTGTGCTGGTGATAGTGCAGTAGGGTTTCACTGGGATATTGCCTGGATTGGAGGACTTTAATTATGGGATGAGATTGAATAGGCTGGGTTTGTTTTCCCTGGATCAAAGGAAGCCGAGGGATGTCTTGATTTAGGTATATGAAATTATAAGTGGCATACACAGCCTGCTATCGCCCTTTAGCCCTGAAAAACGCTACGATTAGAAAAATAGTCTAAAACGCTGAATTGGGATTCATTCTAAGCTAACTCAAAATTAATAGAAATAAAAATCCTTACATAGCACTGTATGATGACATATTATACCACTGTTGAATAGTACAAGAAACATACTGATCAATTAGTCATGCTTCAATTGTATATTTAACCTGAATGTCCAATTCATTGTGAAAGCTTGAGCGTTAATGTATTAATTTGTAAATGGGAGTGATGTTTCACTCATTTGAATTCATGAAGCAGTAGATGATGCTACACAGAAGACTGAAACAAATTATGAGTAAACACTTCGGAGAATTCTATACCTAAAACTAATTTTAGTACCTGAAAGATGTCATATAAATACAAGTGTTTGGTTTTGCCTCAAATATTTAAAGCATTAATTGAAACATCTGACTCTATTCTGTTAAATTTTGTACAATAGGCATTGAAGCACTTCTTGAAATGTCCAGTGTGTGAAGATGGCCAAGCCATTGAGATGGCTATCGAAGCAGTAAGAACCATTATTTGTCAATTGTAGAAAAGATTATTCATTTGCATTGTTAAGGAACACAGCAATTTTTAATTTAATTATAAAGTTAATTTCATCATAGAAGGGAAAAGATAAATAGATTCTTGTATTAACATTAACTAGCAATTACTGGATTAATACTGTTTTTAGGTAACCAGAAACAAGGTTATCCATGCCTTCATTTAACTTATGTAGGAAGGAACTGCAGATGATTTAACTTTCGTTTAACTTACCAGAATAAAAAACTCGATCCTTAATAAACATATCTTGAACCAACTTGAGTACTGATGATACACGTCTTCACCTTTGCTTTCTCCACCAATACGATTTCTCTATACTTCCCTGGACACCTCACATCTCAAGTTCCTCCGTTGCGGACGAGAACATAACCTACAATTATTAAGACTTCTTGAAAAGTTGCATTTCCTAGTAATTAATTGCCTTTTCCCAATCTTAAGAAATTTGATTTGCTACATCAGTACTTTGACAAACTCATTCCACAGTATGGAAAATATAGATGTCTATCCTTATTGAATTTGCTGCTCCCTGTTTGAAGTGGGCAGACAATCCATCTGTTCCCATCAAATATAAATGTTGTCACATATCAGCAAGTATTTAGTTTCTGAATGATAAATGTAACTAAGTCTAACGTTTCCGACTATGCAAAAAGTAACTCTTCAATATTATACTTAGGCATGTCCAATTGTTTGCCAGGCAATATGTACCAAACCAGACATTGGAGAATGAGCAAATATTCTATTGATGTGTTCTCTACTCCTTAAGTAGTCAGCAATTTTTTCATGAGAATGATATTTCATTCTGCAGTAATTTTATTCGTGTTTCTTACTACTATAAACAAACGGAAATGTGTACAAAGCTGAAACTTTTCCAAGAATAAAATAAAATATTTCTGCTTATTGTATAGAAGTTTTATTATTAATTCTCTCTGCATCTAAAAGGACCATATGGTGGTAACTTGTTGAGAGTTTACGTGTGTTTCTGAGTTATGTAGAGTACTTTTGTAATAATGAAGAGGTCAATGGAATGCTTTTAATCAAAGTTTGTTTGGTGTTTCCAAGGTTGGACAAGCCAAGGATGAAGTTCTAACCAATCAGCTGATAGATTACCTGATGGGTGAAGGAGATGGAATGCCCAAGGTAATTAGTTTGATCCGCTATTATATATGCTATTTATTTTGTTTGCATGCTACATTTTGCATATTTAATATAATATTCAAAATTGAAAAAATTATCTCGTCTCATATGACACTACTTCCATATAGTACCTACTAAGTTGTTACAACGCTAATTTATTTTTAATTTCAATAGGCGATTTAATTGGACAGCTATTAATTTTATTATTTCCAATGCATGTGTTTCAGATACCAATCATTTTCTAGGGAAAAGAATTGTGGTCAATAAGATCAATTATTTTTTTATTATGTTTGTAATTCACTAAAGATATGGTGATTCTGGTTCAGCTTTCTGATCAAGACAGAAAGTCAGAATCTGGATTCTTGTTGGAATTGTTTTTATTAAAATTCAAAAATAAATTGTGTATTTGATCCACCAATTTTAGATGTGACTAGACCAAGGGCAGACCCGTTGGATCTGTTCCCCCAACATGTGGTTGCGGGGGAGAGGGGAGGCTGGGGGTGGGGGGGGGTGGCATGCTGCGTCACACACACTAACTACCCCCTCCCCCGCACACACGCTAACTACCCCCCTTGATATATTAATATTATTAAGTTGCTCCTTTTACCCCATAACCGTCCTATCCATTGACGCATAGCCCCCAACTCGCAGGCGCGTCTAGAGAGGGAGGGGGGGGTGGTAGAGAGTGAGGACAGAGAGAAACATAGAAAATAGGTGCAGGAGTAGGCCATTCGGCCCTTCGAGCCTGCACCGCCATTTGATATGATCATGGCTGATCATCCAACTCAGTATCCCATCCCTGCCCTCTCTCCATACCCCCTGATCCCTTTAGCCACAAGGGCCACATCTAACTCCCTCTTAAATATAGCCAATGAACTGGCCTCAACTACCTTCTGTGGCAGAGAATTCCACAGATTCACCACTCTCTGTGTAAAGAGAATGGGGAGAGACAGAGAAAGGGGCAGAGACAGAAGGGCAAGAGACAGAGGGAGAGGGGGTGGAAAGGAGGAGGAGAGGGAGGGTGGGTGAGGGGGGGAGGGTGGGGGAGGAGGGGTGAGTGAGATGGGAGGAGAGAGAGGGGGCAAGGGAGGGGGAGAGGTGGGGGGAAGGGAGGGGGAGGGAGGGGATGGGGAGGAGGGAAGGGGGTAGGGGTGGAGGGGGGGGGAGGGGGTTTAGGGGAGAGAGGGTGGGGAGGGCAAGGGGGGTGGGGGAGAGGAGTGGGGGGAGAGAGAGAGAGGGGAGAGAGAGAGATGGGGAGAGAGAGAGAGGAGGAGAGAGAGAGAGGAGGAGAGACAGAGAGCGAAATGCAACCGTGCGTCATGCGTTCAGAATGTTCTGGAAATGAAGCGTCCGCGTCTCATGCACGAAAGCTGTCGGCAGCTCTATGGAATTCAGGGGAGGACCCCCCCACACACACACACAGCGGGTCCGATCTAACCTGTCAATGAAGACAGCAAATGGGTTTTTTTTAAACTGTCGGGGGGCAGTTGGGCCAGGTGCAAAGGCATTGTGAGGTCAGCAGCTGGGTAACCTTGATATTTTTTTAAATGTCAGGGAGTGGGATAGATTTCCCACCCCTGTCCCATTGTGATGTGATTGTACATCTGTGAGATGGCACTGTGACTCATGCAGCAGGTTGGTTTTAGTGGGACCATGTGAAGGTTCCAATCTCCCACACCTGTCCCATTGTGATGTCATATATGTAAATGAGATCCATTTTGATTGGACATCTGTGAGGTGGCACTGTGACTAATGCAGCAGTTTGATTAATTTTTTTTTTGATGTTTTGTGAACAATTGTATTCAAAATCTGGGGAAATAGAGAGCCAAATCTAGAGAGGAGTGGATTTCTGAAATCTATGTAAAATTCTCTGTGTTTTTGCATCTGGTTTTTGAGGAAATACATTTCAAAGGCAAAATGACATGCACCCACACACACAGAGTTTTAATAGATACTTGACCAAGTGCAGACCCATTAGGTCTGTTCCCCCAACGTGTGGTTGCGGGGGTGGGGGGGGGCGGCATGCGGCGTCACACACACTAACTACCCTCCCGCACACACGCTTACTACCCCCCTTGATATATTAATATTATTATTTTTCTCCTTTTACCCCATAGCCGCCCTATCCACTGACCAGGCACGTGCCGCCAGGGTAGGCAAGGTAGGCACTGCCTACCCTGACTAAAATTATAACATAGTAATTACTAAATATAAATATTAAAGGCATGAGAGAATTATGCCTATCTAGGAGATCGATCTCTTAGGTAGGCATAATTCTCCGTGCCTTTCAACTGCAGCGCTTGTAACACGGGAAGCTCTGTGCAGCCCACGTGCCCTCCGCACTGCTTGAATCCATTGTGATTGGACGTCTGTGAGGTGGCACTGTGACTCATGCAGCAGTTTGATTTTAAAATATTTTGACGTTTTGTGAACAATTTTATTCAAAATCTGGGGAAATAATTGACGAAATCTAGAGGAGTGGATTTCTGAAATCATAAATTAAATCCCTACCGGAATATGTAAAAATCTCCGCATTTTTGCGTCTGGTTTTCGAGGAAATACGTTTGACATGCAAAATGACGCACACACACACACACAGTTTTAAAAGTATACTAGACCAAGTGCAGACCTGTTGGGTCTGTTCCCGCAACGCGCGGTTGCAAGGGGGGGTGGCATGACGTCATGACGCAACGCAACGCGCTAGGCGTACGCCGTCAAGACGCTGCGTATGACGTCCAGACGCTGCGTACGCCCGTCGAGACGCTGTGTACGCCCTCAATGCGCCTGCGGGCCGACGGGCCGTTAACGCGCGGGATTTTCGGAAAGTGCAAGCCAGCGAGGATGGCGAAAAGCAGCGGGGTGAGCAGGCGATCTTTGGTTTCGGCCAGCGTGACGGAGCTGGGCCGGGGGGAGAGTGGAGGAAGTGAAATCGCTAGCGAAATGGGAAAAATGCCGGCGTTGTTGGAGGAGAGCCGGGCGGCAGCAGCCGTTATGGTCGCTGGCCAGCAGGAGGCGATAAAATGAGTGAGTGGTGGGGGGGGGGGGGGGAAGGATTTTATTAAAAATGTGTGCAGAAAAATGACGAACTTTGATGATGAGTGGATGAGCGAATGTAAGTGAAATGGCTAGCGAAATGGTAAAAATCTCGGCGTTTTTGCGTGTGGTTTTGGCAGAATAACGAATCAAAGGGCAAAAAAATGACAAAGGGCAAAAAAATGACATACACACACACACACACAGTTTTAAAAGTATATAGATAGATAGATATGATATCAGGCTTCAGAGAAAGGGGTGGGGCAAGATGCTGATTTTCCACCAAATGTTCTTGTAGCATTTTCATAGAAATGCAGACAAAAAAAAAATCAAACATCAGAAATGGGTTTTATAAGACTTTTGTATGCAGTTAAAGTGAAATAAAAATGCATTTTAAGCAAATTGCGTCTTTCATCCCATTCACAATCCCTAAAAATTCTCCCAATACAGGATGCAAAATATCTTTTCCGCCTATATATGGCATTAAAGCACTATCGGGAAGCAGCAAGAACAGCCATAATCATTGCTAGAGAAGAACAATGTGCAGGTATGAATATCTAAAAGAAGAATGAAAGGCTTGGATTGAGTGGATGTGGAGAGGATGTTTCCACTAGTGGGAGAGTTTAGGACTAGAGGTCATATCCTCAGAATTAAAGGACATTATTTTAGGAAGGAGATGAGGGTGGAGAATCTGTGGAATTCTTTGCCAAGAATAGAGGCCAAGTCAGTGGATATGGCAGAGATATATAGATTCTTGATTAATACGGGTGTCAGAGGTTATGGGGAGAAAGCAGGAGAATGAGGTTAGCAGGGAGCGAAAGATCAGCCATGATTGAATGGCGGAGTAGACTTGATGGTCTAATTCTGCTCCTATCACATGACATGAACTAGAGAAGAATATGAGGAAGCCTGCTTTTATTTTTAAACTTTTGACAGGAAACCTTATAGGGCCTGTCCCACTTAGGCGACTTTTTAGTCGAGTGCAGGAGACTCTGCGCTCACCACATGATCGCCATATGGTGTCCAAAGGTTCGCTGGTGGTCTCTGGTGAGTCTCCTTCATGGTCCCGAGGAGTTCCCGCATTCTGGGAACTAGTCGGCGGCCTCAGTAGGGTCGCCACAAATTTTCTGCGACCAAACATTGGTCGCCATGGCGAAAATCGATACTTTTGTAATCGTAGGTGCAGTTGTAGTGGGGTCGTCATGTAGTTATAGGCAGTCGAGCAAGTTGTAGGTAATTTTAGTTAATCGCCTTTGCTGACCAGGCATTTTCATTGGCTCATTGGGAGGGAAAAAACGTAAGCATGAGTTTTCAGAACCAAGGAGAACCGACCGGTAATGTTAAATGCACATTAGTGGTACTTTAGTTGCCAAACAATGCATATGCAGATATACATGGTCGGTTGAGGGCGCTGCGAGTCGGCTGCCCTGCCCACAGCGTGTTCGTTATTTTGACTTTTTTTTTTTTTTTAATATGTCCAAGTGTTTGTTTTGGTGTCTCTCGGTATGTCTTGTGGGGGGTGGTAGGGGAGAAATGGGGGAAACCGTTTTTCAGTAATTTCCTCGTTGGAGAGGCGACTTTGTCCATGTCGCTTCTCAGCCTCCCATCTCACAGCCTAACAGCTTGGATTGGAGCGGCCTTTCCCGGTGTTGGGCCCAGAGCTTCAGCAGTGGGCGCAGCATGGACTTTTCCATCGCGGAGTGGGGTGGGCCCTTGTCTGGGGTCGCCAGAAAGGAGTGCTCTGATCGCTGGCCTGGTGACTTTGGCATCATGGGGCTGTGGTCTGCGGAGCTTCTAGCCGTGGGACTTACCATCCGGAGTCTGGGATCCCTTGCCGAGGATCACCGGAGAAGAGCTCTGACCGCCGACCTGTGGCCTATAACATCCTAAAGCCGCTGTCTCCGGTAAGAAAGTGGCCGATTCGGGCACTCCAAGCCGCGGAGTGTGTTCAGCTGTCCCGACGTCGGAGTTTCGATCATCCCGATGAGAGGGCCTGTACATCCGGTCGTCCATAACGGCGACTATGGAGGGTTCATGGCCCGATCGCAGATGAACAAAGGAGGAGGACTGACTGAACTTTGTTGCCTTCCACCACAGTGAAGAATGTTGTGGTGGATGTTTGTGTTAAATTCTATTGTGTTTTGTGAGTTCCTTTTTTTCAATTGTATCGCTGCATGGCAAATTCATTTCATTGTACCTTAGATGGTACTTTGGTGCTGGTGATGAATACATTTGTATTGTATTGTAAAAGATAATTAGATTTACCGCATGATTTCCTTTGCTCCAGGAAACTATAGGAATGCACACGATGTGCTTTTTAGCATGTACACCGAGCTCAAAGCACAGAAGATCAAAATCCCTTCAGAAATGGTAACAAACCTTATGATTCTGCACAGCTACATCCTGGTGAAGGTAGGAAACCAGCCATGGTTTATGTTATAAAAGTATGGATGATTTTATGCCTGATGACCTTGGTATTGCATATTTACTAAATGGTGTTGATTTGAAAATATCCATTTGTCCACATTGCTGTCTCAAATGGCCATTGTTGTGTCTCATGCACTTACACCTGATCTGCGGTGGGTACAAAAGGCATTCAGCAACTGTCCATTGACTTTTTCCTAAAAGGATGTTCCGGATAAGACTAATATTTAATAGTGACCTCTAATTGCCATTGAGAAAGTAGTGGCAATATGCTGCTAATTGTAATTAGTTGCCCCTTCACACTGTAAATAAAACATTCCAGTTTGTTCAGGTAATCAAAGTATCAAAAATGAATGGAAATAAATGGGATGAGTAATAGGTAACTAATCCAACAGCTATTTTGTTATTAATCCTTTGGAATATCTCATGACCTTATGGAATACCTCATAAATTGGGCTGGTGGAAAGGGGGAGAAAAATTGGTGCAGAAACAAATCATCATCTGCACTCTAGTGGACAAAAATTGAAGAGCATAAATACTCATATTATTGAAGCAGGTGTATTAAGAATGTTAAGAAAGGTGGTGGCTTGATTCAAGAACAACTCAAATTAATTGTAGACATGTTTGCAGCGTTATTTTTTACTAACTTGTGATTTTTTTTTAAGACTCATGTGAAGCGTGGGGACCACATGAAAGGAGCAAGGATGCTTATCCGAGTGGCAAACAACATTAGCAAGTTTCCATCTCGTGAGTATTCAGTGTGAATGTTTGTGGTTTTAAAGAGATTGTCAGATTAGGCATAGCTGTACAAAAATACAATCCTACTTCATAGGTACCAACTGTAGTGTAAACTGTATGCATTTTCTGTTAAATACAAATTGGATATGCACTGAATTGGAACTTGCCAGAAACATAGATAACATGGACCAGAAGTTCTGCAGACTCAAACTACTTATTCAGTCTTAACCTCTTTAAACTAAGAATTTAAACATACAATTTACTTTCCGTCTATGGTATGAGAAAATAATCCATGTGCTTTGGCTAGGTGGCCATCTGTATGCCTAGAGGTGAACATAGAACACAGCACAGGAACAAGCCCACAATGTATGTGCCGTACAAGTGAAACTGCTATCCAAAAGCCTCTTAAATGCCACTATCATATCTGCCTCCACCACGCCCCGGGAGCGTTCCCGGCACCCACCGTGAGTGGAAGAAAAAAAACTCACCTTGCACATCTAATTTAAACTGCCCCACCATGCAGTTATGCCCACTAGTCTTTGACATTTCCACCTTGGGGGTAAAGGTTCTAGCTGTCTATCATTTCTATGCTTCTCAGGTCTCCCCTGAACATCCCACACTCCAGTAGAAACGAATCAAGGAGTCACCTGTCACTCCGACCTAATATCCTCTGATCTAGGCCCGAAACGTCGCCTATTTCCTTCGCTCCATAGATGCTGCTGCACCCGCTGAGTTTCCCCAGCAATTGTGTGTACCAGCAGTAAAGTAAACCTATTTTGCACCCCGTATTAAGCCTCCACATCCTTCCTGTAATAAGGGGACCAAAACGGCACACAGTACTGCAAATGCAGCCTAACCAAAGTCCTATAGAATTGCAACATGACTTCCTGATTCTTAATACTCTATACCCTGAACAATGAAGGCAAACATACAATACGCTTTCTATATCACCATCTACTTGTGTTGCCATTTTCGGGAAGCTATGGTTTTGCACCCCAAGGTCCCTGTCCATCAATGGTGTTAACTGTTGCCATTAACTATATATATACTTTCAACCTCTCAAGGTGAAATACCTCGCATTTAGTCAAATTGATCTGTAATTTCTCTGCCCATTTCTGTAGCTGATCTTTCTCTCACTGTACACTTTGACAGCCTTCCTCAGTGTGCTTTCCCACCAATTTAATTTTTTTTTAATAATAATATTTTTTTTAGAAGCATAACATATAACCAAAACACGATTTGCTTACCAATTACATATAAACAAAACTTCTATTTTTGTTTTAATACATTTTTTTTTTGAAAGATAGAGCTATAGAAAGAAAAGAAATAAGAGAAAAAAAGAAAGGAGACTATAAACTAATAGAGAGGGGAAAGAAAAAAAACAGAAAATTACCAATAACACAATTTTGGAGATAGGTCCATAGATTATAGAATGTAGCTGTTCATCCAGTCCTGGATTCAAGTTTCAGTCCAGCTTCCGTGTTGAACCTTTTAGAAAATCAATAAATGGAGACCATATTCTAGCAAATAGTTCTGATTTGTCAATTAAGACAAGTCTAATTTTTTCCAAGTGTAAAGTCTCAGACATTTCCATAATCCACTTTTAATTGTGGGGGTTGTTGGATTTTTCCAAAATTTTAGTATTAATGTTTTCCCAATTTTAATATAATCAAGAACATTTCTTTGATTTATTGTAAGTTTTGTACTTTGTTCTGATATTCCTAATATTATTTGGATCAGGATCCAATTGAATATTAACAACTTCAGAAATAATTTAAAAAATATCCGTCCAAAGATTTTTGATTTTTATGCAGTTTACAAAGGTATGAGAGATTAGCTTCTAAGCATTGACATTTGTCACAGATAGGAGAGATATTTGGAAAAATTCTGTTTAATTTTGTTTTAGAGTAGTGCAATCTATGTAGTACTTTGAATTGTATTAAAGAGTGTCTGGCATTTAATGAGCATTGATGCATATGTTGTAAACGTTCATCCCATATATCTTTCATTATGGGTTGAGCCAATTCATTTTCCCATGCTTGTCTGTGTAATTCTGTCGACGGGACCTCAATATCTAAAAGGATATTATAGATGTGGGATATTAATTTATCTGTATTAGGATGTTTATTCAAACATTCATCAAGGATTTCTGGATCCCTAATTCTATATTGTGTATGTGATTTTACATAATCTCTAAGTTGCAAATATCTAAAAAAATTATTTGGGTGTAGTCCATAATTCTGTTGTAGCTCCTGAAATGAAAGAAAAATACCTTTTCGATAAAGGTGTCCCACCTTTTTAATTCCATGGGTTTTCCATTGTGCAAAACCTTTATCTAACACGGAAGGTTTAAATGAAGGGTTATTTACTAAAGGGAGAAGGAGTGATAAACTATCCAACTTTAAAGTCTTTTTTAATTGTTTCCAAGTTCGTATACCACTATATCGGATTTCCACTATAAGTTTTTTTAATTCAATTTTGTAGGGGTTAAATCGAACCAATTTCAAAAGGTAAACAATCTTCCTTTTCCATCTTTAACCAATCTGGTTGTTGATCCATATCCTCCAACCAGAAGGTCATATTTTTAATATTAACTGCCCATTCTGCAACCCAACCAATTTTGGTGTCATCTGCAAACTTACTAATTAGTTCGTCTATTTCCAAATCATTTATGTATTATCAATCACCTTCTCAAAAGTCTCAACTAAGTTCATAAGACAGGACCTGCCGCAGACAAACCCAGCTGTCCCCAAATAACCCATTATCTTGCATATAGAAGCAATAGCGTTGAAGTCAAATTGGGAGCAAGGCTTATTTTCCATCATTATGCCAGACCTGTGCACACTATCACTCCCTTTCCCTTTTCACATGCCCCATCTCAATCCTTCCCCAATTCACAAAATCACAAAACTCCTGCAAAGCAAATAAGTATTGCTTTATTATTGTAAAGTGTACAAAGTTACAGTGAAAAGCTTTTGTTTGTGTGCAATCCAGTCAAATCAAATCAAATCAAATCATACTCTACAGGAGTCCAATCAAGCAGAACACAAGTACAACTGGTAGTGTAAAGTGAAAAATACTAGAGTGTAGCACAGTGGTACAGTTGATAGAGCTACTGCCTCACAGCACCAGAGACCCGGGTTCAGTCCTGAACTCAGGTGCTGTCTGTTTAGAGTTTGTACTGTGACTGCGTGAGTTTTCTCCGGGTTCCTCCCCCATTCCAAAAACGATTTTGTAGGTTAATTGGCCTTTGTAAATGGCCAAAATGTGTCAGGAGTGAGTGAGATAACAGAACTAATGTGAACAGGTGATCGATAGTCAGCGTGGACTCGTAGGCCAAAGGGCCCGTTTCCATGTTGTATCTCCAAACTAAAATACAGTGTTACTATACTGTAGCGTTACATTTAGAGAAAAAGTCCAACTTTCATAATATTTGGTTTAGGTTAACGTTATGTGTACCGAGGTACAGTGAAAAACTTTTGTTGTGTTTTAACTAGTCAGCGGAAAGGTAATATGAATACAATCGAGCCTGTTACAATGCAGATACATAAGGGAATAACATTTAGTGCAAGGTAAAGCCAATAAAGTCTGATCAAAGATGGTCCAAAGGTCACCAATGAGGTAGATAGTAGTTCAGGACTGCTCTCTGGTTGTGGTAGGATGATATAGTTGCCTGATAACAGCTGAGAAGAAACGGCCCCTGCATCTGGAAGGGAGCGGGGAGAAGAGGGAGTAGCCAGGGTGCGACTCATCCTTGATTATGCTGCTGGCCTTGCTGAGGCAGCATGAGGTACAAATGCAGTCAATGGAAGGGAGGTTAGTTTGTGTGATGATCTGGGCTACGTCCACAATTTGCTGCAGTTTCTTGCAGTCTTGGATGGAGCAGTTCCCAAACTAAGCTGTGATGCATCCCGATAAAATGTTTTATATGGTGCATCTGTAGAAGTTGGTGAGAGTTGTTTGGGACATGCCGAACTTCCTAGGCCTTTAAGAAGTAAGTTGGAAGAATGGGACGACACCCTGGTTTATGGGAGGACCATTCAGTAGTCTGATAATGGGAAGAAGCTGTTCCCGAGTCTGATGGTACTTACTTTCAAGCTTTTGTGTCTTCTGCCTGACACAAGAGGAGGGAATATTAAATTTGCTGCATTCCCATGGCAGAGTGAAATGTTGATGGTGGGAATGCTGGTCTATGTTTTGGACTAGACTACATCAATTGC
The DNA here is from genome assembly GCF_010909765.2 of Amblyraja radiata. Lineage (NCBI taxonomy): Eukaryota > Metazoa > Chordata > Chondrichthyes > Rajiformes > Rajidae > Amblyraja > Amblyraja radiata. The sequence goes on from NC_045956.1 coordinate 100,393,115, forward strand.
AGTCTTAGGCAGAGCTGTTCCCAAAGCAAGTTGTGGTGCAACCCCAGTGGTATGCTTAAAGTGTATCAAAAGAAGTTGGTGAGAGTTGTTGAAGACATGCCGAACTTCCATGGTCTCCTGCCAAAATAGTTGGTATGCCTCTTTTGGCATAACTTTAATGTGATTGGTCCAGGCTAAATTGGTGTTGACATTTACGCTAGGAGCTTGAAGCTCTCAACTATCTCCACTTTGGCACCATTGATGCTGATTGGGGCATATACTCCACCACGCTTCCAGAAGTCAATAACTTGCTCCTTTCATGAGAGGGAGAGGTTGTTATCTTGACACATTACTAAGCTCCCCATCTGCTTTCTGCACTCCATCGCGTCATTGTTCGAGATCAAGCCAACTACAGTGGTGTCATCTGCAACTTGTAGATGGGAGTTGGGTACAATGTGGCTGCAATGTCAGGAGTGTATAATAATGGGCTGAGAATGCATCCTCAGAGGACAACCATGTTGACAATTCCAAAGAACTCAGCTGAAACATGTAATATTTGTTTGGTACTATAGTTAAGTATTGTTAACAATATTAGCAATGACTTCTTGGACAATATTAATTTGAATAAAGTTAAACTAGCTCAAAATTATTAAAATATTTGACTTTCCAACTGCTTACACTCCAGGTCTGAGGAAGGGTCTTCATGTTGTCAAGCTGGAAAGGATACAGAGAAGATTTATGAGGGCGTTGCCAGGACCAGGGGGTCTGAGCTATAGGAAGAGGTTGAGTAGGCTGGGACTCTATTCCTTGGAGCGCAGGAGGATGAGGGGTGATCTTATAGAGGTGTATAAAATCATGAGAGGAATAGATCGGGTAGATGCACAGAATCTCTTGCCCAGATGTAGGTGAATTCAGGACCGGAAGACATAGGTTCAAGGTGAAGGGGAAAAGATTTAATAGGAATCTGAGGAGTAACCTGTTCACACAAAGGGTGGTGGGTGTATAGAACAAGCTACCAGAGGAGGTAGTTGATGCTGAGACTATCCCAATGTTTAAGAAATAGGTACATGGATAGGACAGGTTTGGAGGGATATGGACCAAACACAGGCAGGTGGGACCAGTGCAGCTGGGACATGTTGACCGATGTGGATAAGTTGGGCCAAAGGGCCTGTTTCCACACTATCACTCTATGACTATGACCTGAAACGTCGCCTATCCTTTTCCTCCAGAGATGCTGCCTGACTTGCTGAGTTACTCCAGCACTTTGTGCCTAACTTTCATATAAATCAGCATCTGCCGTTCTTTGTTTCTACTGCTTAGGTATCATAAATACTGTGCATTGTACAACCCTTCAGTTCTTCACAATATTATCAATATTACAAAGCACTTTCTAGAACCTGCAGAAGCTAATTTACAAAAGACAGTGCTGGAGTATCGCAACCAATCAGACAGCATCTCAGGAGAACATGGATAGGCGACGGTTTGGATCAGGTCCTTTCTTCAGACAGAAAAACTACTCCAGCATTGTCTTTTATTTACTTTCTAGGTTTCTTACATGCAAATTTTTCTTTCAGATATCGTGCCCATTCTGACATCAACGGTAATTGAATGTCACCGAGCTGGGTTGAGGAATTCTGCCTTTAGCTTTGCTGCCATGCTGATGAGACCGGAGTACAGGAACAAAATTGATGCAAAGTATAAAAAGAAGATCGAGGCTATGGTTAGGTAAGCATTTGTTTGAAACGGCACTTTGAAAATCTTAATCTTTCCATTTACCATTGTGTTAAATGGAATTTCAAGTTAATAATTGTTAGGGTGGCATATTAGTGTTATTCAAGATTTTGTGGACAAGTAAACTTCCAAATCTCAGACTTGAGAATGTAGTCCTTTATTGATTTTACCTGCAGTTTTAAAGGTGCTACAACTAGCTTTAGTGTCACTGGATGGAGGGATAAAGGATCAATTAATTTCAAAAATGTTTAGTTTTCAGTTACATTATAACAACATTTCTGCATTCTATCTGGTTCTAAAATGTTTCATCTTTCAAAGCTACAATCTGAAATGAGAAAGCACTTTGTCCATCATTCAATTAAAATCAGTGACCAGTCTTATATCGTAGCAGTTAACATTTAAGCCAATTTTACATGTAATTGACCAAAGGATGCACACCCGCAGCAGCAGCACCACATTATATATTGGGTTATTGATCTCTAAACAATTCTAAATGGTGATACACCAGTTCTACATCATCTGTGGATGATGCAGTCAACCTGGGCCTGCACTTCATCCTCCAGCACCTAGACCGCCAGGGGACCTATGCAAGGATCCTGTTTGTTGATTTTAGCTCTGCATTCAACACCATTGTGCCAGAGCTACTACACTCCAAACGTTCTGAGTTGACTATGCCTGAACCCCTCTGTCAGTGGATCACCAACTTCCTGACAGACAGGAAGCAGCATGCGAGGCTGGGAAAGCACATCTAGGACCCGCAAATGCTCAGCATAGGAGCACCGCAAGGCTGCGTACTCTCTCCTCTCCTCTCGACACCAACGACTGCACCTCCACAGACACCTCTGGTCAAGCTTCTCAAGTTTGCAGACGACACAACCCTGATTGGACCGATCACGATCAAGAAGTGTCACAGCTGGCGTCCTGGTGCCGTAGCAACAACCTAGAGCTCAATGCTCTTAAGACAGTGGAATTGATTGTAGACTTTAGGAGAGCTCCCTTTCCCCTCACCCCACTCACCATCAACTACACCACAGTCACATCTGTGGAGTCTTTTAAGTTCCTGGGAACCATCATCTCCAAGGACCTTAAGTGGGGGACTACCATCGATTCTAGTCAAAAAGGCACAACAGAGGATGTACTTCCTGCGGCAGCCGAGGAAGCACAATCTGCCACAGGCAATGATGGTCCAATTCTACACGGCCATCGTAGAGTCTGTTCTCACCTTCTCCATCATGGTCTGGTTTGGCTCAGCCACCACGCAAGACACCTGGAGGCTGCAGCGAATCGTCCGATTAGCAGAGAAGATTATTGGCTGCAACCTTCCATCCATTGATGACCTGTACACTGCAAGGGCCAAGAGGCGAGCGGGCAAGATCATCTCTGACCCCTCTCACCCTGGCCACAAACTCTTTGAATCACTTCCCTCTGGAAGGCGACTCCGGATTGTCAAAGCTGCCACAGCCAGACATAAAAACAGTTTTTATCCACGAGTAGTTGCTCTACTCAACAGCCAAAAATCTGTAGCCTCCCTTTGATCTGGTATTTTGTTGGTTCACATGCTTGATCAATGGTGTTTTATCATTAATGTCTTATTATTATTGTTTAGTGTTTTCCGAGTCATTCGCAACTGTCACTGTATGTCATGTTGTTACTTGTGGGCGGAGCACCAAGGCAAATTCCTTGTATGTGAATACTTGACCAATAAACTTACTTACTTGCACGGAGTAAGAGGCATTTGCATCACATAGTGCCCTGCATGATTTCAGGAAATCCCAAAACTTAACGAATTAAAAATGTAGTTACTTAACATATACAACCAATTTATGTAGAACACAGAGCAGAAAGAAATAGGATGTAAAGTGAACCCCTGCTCATCTGTGAAGACCCCCTGGGCAGACCCAGACTGCAAGGCTGATGAAACACATTGCTAAAACCTCCAACAGTCCCTTAGTATTACACTGAAGTATCAACCTTTTGTTCAGCTATCTGGAATGGGGCTTGAGTCCACGTTTCTGACGAATGGTCCCGACCCAAAACGTCACCAATCCAAGAGGTGCCACAGTGCAAATTGTGTTACTAGACATCAAATTTTGATATTTGCATAGATCCAGGTGAATTTTGAGTGCAATTAGCATTTAAATATGAGTGGGAAATATAGTAATGGTTGAACTTAAGATACAGTTCTTACAAATTTGTATTACTCACTGCATAGCATTTCTGTCTGTTTGGGGGTATTAATTAAAAAATAGAACACAGATATTTTTAAAAAGAGCTGATTCCATGGTCTTCCACATTAATCATATACATATGTATATTCTACTTCTACTTTCTACTTTTATATAAAAAAACAGTTCTGTTAAACAACAGGATGTCAGGCAGCATAAAAAATACATGATTATACTTCATTTTGAAGATCAGTGGTCAATGTGCACATCAGGCGTTTTCTGTTTTATTTCAGATTAAGTACTCCAGTTCATTGTTTCCCATTTTGACCATCAGAAATATTATTCATGAAATGTTAGAAACCTTGTGAGAAATATAAAGATGCCATTGAATATTGCATGGTATTTGGTTTCTCTTAAAATATGATTAACTGTAACACCAGATGATAAATACTGTGTGCATGTATTAGATGACTCATGCCACAAGTATTGAACCTCATAAGACTATTCATGTAAATGAGTGACTTTAGATGGAATGGAGATAAAGATCTCAGCTGGAAGCCTGGGCGACGAGGAGGTTGTGTGTGTCATTAAATGATTATAGCACATTATGTTAGCTTTCAACAATTAAAAAGTTGTTTATGATCTGCATTAGGCGTCCTGATGCTTCTGAAGTGGAAGAATTAATTACACCGTGCCCATACTGTGCTTTTCAGTTACCCGAGTGCGAGCTACTATGTCCAGGCTGTAAAAACAATCTGCCTTACTGCATAGTTACTGTGAGTATTAGAAAGTAGAGGGGGGAAAAAAACAACATCCTCTAATAAGATGGCTGTTTTGTGGGGGATACATGTTTATTGTTCACAAGTAACAGAGAATGAAGCACTCGCCTGACTTCAGAAACATGCTGTTAACAAAAATTCAGTTGTATAGCATCTTGTATTAATCCTAGATTTTAATGGTTTATCTTTGGATTTCTATTAAAACACTAATTCTAAGAATACAATGTCCTTTAACTACATTCAGCTACATTTGAGTATCCTGCATTCCCAGTCATGTTATCCTGAAATCAACCACTAAGACTCATCTATAATACTCTAACGTCTCACCCCACTATAAACTATATAATGCACCCATGTTGCTGAGAGCTTAGTTGTAGAGCACAGAAACTAGAGCCATTACCTCACAGCCAGAAACTCGGGTTCAAATCAAACCTCAGGTATTTCTGTCTGTGTGGAGTTTACATATTCTCATTGTAACCACTGATTTTCTCCAACAGGTTTGATATCTTCTCATATCCCAAAGATTTGCAAGGTGGTGGGTTATTTACCCATTAAATTGCCCCTTGTTTGGTAAATTGAGTGGTAGAATCTGTAGTGGGGGTCGATGAGAATTATGACGAGACTATTTTGTTCTGGAATTATCTCCTGACATCCTCGTTTGTCTTAATCTATCCCTGGTAGATCATTAGCTATTATCAGGCAACTGAACCATCCTAATATCAACTAGAGAGCGGTCCTGACCTACCATCTACCTCATTGGAGACCCTCGGACTATCTTTAATTGGAGTTTACTGGACTTTATCTTGCACCCAATGTTATTCCCTTTATCTGTGCACTATGGACTTGATTATAATCACCTATTGTCTTTGAGCTGATTGGATGGCAAGCAAAGTAGTGTTTCACTCCACCTCAGTACACATGACAACAAACTTCTTACACAATGCCAGGTAATCCTTGAAAGTCATGTGGGAATTCTGTTTACGGTAATAACTTGCCGAGAAAGGTGAATGATTAATGTAAATACCCTGGTTTAACTAGATCTACCCTTGGTTGGCTTAAGTTATTTAAATATATTCCAGATCAGCCACATTTCCAACTTACAAACTGTTCTGGTTGTGAACAGTTCTCAGGAACAGAACCTTGTTATAACCTGGGACGTACCTGTATTCTCTTTTCATGCCTTCTTTAATGGACTTAAGCAATTTCTGAGTACCCAATGCCATAGCAAAAGCATTGTATTTCTTAACAATATGCAAAGGTCTTGAGTTGTACTGTTGCTTTAAAATATATCCTAAAACAGAACTAATTTAATTTTATTAAGATTAAAAAATTATAATTAACTTAAAACCTTTAGTTTCTAAGCATTAGGTTTTAAGGTAGACTGACAATATTCCAACAAACCATTTAACTCTTCAAATGTGTGAACATTGGTTACCATGTGAGTGTGAATAGAAACTCGAGTGTTACAGTACTCAGTGTTGGAATTTGTTTAACAGGGTCGCCATATGGTGAAGGATGACTGGACAGTTTGCCCTCATTGTGACTTTCCTGGATTGTATTCAGAGTTCAAAATGTGAGTTAAAAGCCTTAACATCCACAGCAAGTATATTCCAAGAAGTGTGGTAATTCCATGGGTTTTAGCTGCTGTCACAATCAGAAGCAAGCAGCTGGACTCAATTTTCTCATCTTTGAGTGCTTTAAGTGCACAAAAATATAATTCACTAAAATAGATTCATAAATTTAGAACAAGAATATTTCCCAATATAAATGAATGGTATTGCTTTTCTTGTCACACAATTTTATATGTAGAATACTAGCTACAGAGAAGACCTGTCCAATGTGCGCAGAAAAACTGAGCGCAGAGCAGTTGTCAAAAATCTTTGAGCCAGCACCGTACTTCCTGCACGAGGATGCTGATTAAGAGAAGGTTGAATGAAGCTTGCAATGTACAAGGTACGCATAAAGTTCACTTTAAACTCTTGCATGTGATTGAATGCATTTAATCTCCTCTAATCCAGAATCTTTCCCTAAATAAGGTTGCAGCAGTTCACATGGTCAAAGTAGACGCAACGGTTCAAAACAGTTAAGATGGCAAAATTAAGTACCTGCCATGTGTTATGAATCTATTTTATCTACCAATAGGAAATATAACTGCTCAGTGAGATTAATTGAACAAAGACTGTTGTATGAAGCACAATATTCACAATCTACACAGTAAATCTCAAATTTCTTTCAAGCGCATTGCAAAATCTATTTGATCATCAGGCTGATATATTCAACTGATTCGTGGTTACTCAATTAGTGATCATTTTTAAGAAACAAGTTCTTGCATCATTCAAAATCTAAATTAACAAAAGCACTCTCAGGCAACCCAAAAATAAATTGGGTAGTGATCTGTAGCCTAGTCATCCCAAGCATTGTAACAGAATTCAGAGAAGGTAAAACCCCTTAAACCTCTTTAGTATGAAGCAGTTGTTACGGTTGAAATTTAGCTTTGAACGTACAGCATGGAAACTAATTTGTCAATCAGCAACCATTGTTTGTTAAGGCACCAGGACCCTGGTTTGATGTGCTAGGCTAACACTGCAAGTTAATGGCTGCAATTTTACATAAGTAGAATAATTTCCACATCAACATGTACTACTTACTAATCGACTACATATTGTCCCAAGGCATTTCATCAACGTTCTTTGGAGTGCTTCATCAATGCTCAAGTCCCTCCAAATACTGCATTATCTTTCAACCAAGATGTCCACCCTGCTCACAGACCACTGAATTCCATTAAAAAAGTGATCCATCTTTATTTTCTGCAAAGCTTGGCCAAACTGATACTCCATGAACAAAGCAGGAGAATAGCCGATTCAATCATTCCAGATGGGGACAAGATGTTGGCATTACAATTATCTTCATCCTTCATGGACCAGGAATGTTTTCCCACCTGGGCCTGCGTTCACTAACCATCAATAGGTAACGCAGTACTTCATTGATAGAAAGTGATAAACAATCAAGATACCTTCGCTAGATGTTCAATATGATGCACACAGTAACTGCTCCAGCAATATGTCCGCTATGGAACACTTCAGGCAAAATAACTCACAGAAACAAAATTCATTATTTTGCATAAAGTCAATTTTGTGTGCAGTTTGCTGCTTTTTAAAAAACAAACCCAGAATAACTTAAAGTAGTTATGCGATTTGAAACACAACAAATTTGTAGAAAACAGGCAATAGAAAAATTGCTTTGATTATTTTAGATTGAAAGCAATTCTTGTCTTTAAATCAATGTTTAATTGTCATTTTTACTGCTCAAAGTTCAAAATAACTTTCATTGCTCTAGTTATTTTGCAGATTCAGCAGGAGACGCTCAAGACACCAAGTATGAAGCTCTAATGCAAGCTTAGTGTAGATCTAGTTTCATTTTTAAATATTTATGGACTGAAAATGTATATAATCACTTTGCGGAAATGCAAATTACATTTATATTATGTATTAAATTTTTAATAAAGTTTTTAGTAAATGCATGATTAATGGATGATTTCAAAAATCAACCTATCGTGATCTAGAACACATTAGAGCTAATTCAACTTTTATTCTGATGTCTCCATTTACACGCACCTTTCATGAACTTTTGAGTTGGTTGCTTGGTAGCGCACCTCAAAACATTGTCTTTGATTAAAATAATGATTTCAATTTTTAAAATCTAATTTAAAAGTTGCATAATGTCCCCAAACAAATTAGTTGAGTAGAAGCTAGCATTGCATTGTTGGGGAATGACTTACAAGCACATATTGAGGAATGAATGGTTCCTCTTCATCTCTGCTGCCAAACCCCTTCTAATCCTGACCAGAGTGGAAACCTCACATCTTTAAAGTATTTCAGTGATAAAATTAGCGGCTTACATCACTCCACTTGTGTTTAGTTTAGAGATACAGCGCGGAAACAGGCCCTTCGGCCCACCTGGTCTGCGCCGACCAGCGATCCCCGCACATTAATACCATCCTACACCCACTAGGGACAATTTTTACATTTACCAAACCAATTAACCTACAAACCTGTATGTCATTGGAGTTACACAGCAAGCCCTAAAGTTGATTACTGGCCTGGTATTTCCAACTGTGATGTTTAGTTCATAAGCACAAGGTGGTGTACAGCCATATTACCAATTTATGAAGTTTTTTTATATTGCTCTTCAATCCACTTTATTGATGATCTTACAGTCCCAAGTATCAGATTGTTCCCTCGACTCATTTCCACACAAAGTAATTAATATTCACACATTACTTAAATACATCAGGGAAAGAAGAAGTGCTTGTTAGAGGGAGTGCAGGGAAATCGCATTGAGCAGTACTTCTTGAGAAGTCGGTCAAGTCGAGAAGTCCGGCGTAGAAAACCACAGCTCGCAGGATATCATTACCCCTGTTACTGATGAGGAGGAAGCAAACACTGCAGAGGGGGATGAAGGTGGTGGCAAGGTTAATCTGCCAGTCAGGGAGAAGAACGGTGGGCTGAAACCTAGAGTTAAATGGCCTAGGGCAAGTAAAAAGGAAGGAATAGGAAACTGGTAATATAGATTTGGTAAAGGTGTTAGGGACTCTGAAAGGGAGAGTGGAAAACAAGTTAGATAAGATGGGAGAGTTTATTTATCAATATGGTGCGGTCAGGTTTGATGTTATTGAGAAAAAGTGCAGGCTCTAGAGGTGTTTTGATCTAGACGAGAGAGAAATCAAGAGATTAGTGAAGAAGAGGAGACAGTTGAGAAAGCAGTGGAGAAAGGCTACAGTTGATGAGGGAATTAATGTTTTGCAAGAAGAGTTAAGAAATCGGTTCGCAATATTAAGGAGGGCAAAACACAGGTGGAAGAGAAAGGAGCGAGTCAGGTCAGCATTTTATAGGGATCCGTTTAAATTTGTTAAAAGAATGTTTAGTCAGGAAAAAAGTGGAAAGCTCAAAGCTTCAAAGGAAAAGGAATATTTAAAAAGGACATACTCGGATCCAGAAAAGAAGAGGAATGGGTTTCCCTCCAGATAAACCACCTTTGGGAGAGGTAGAGTATGTTAGATGTTTTACCACCAAAGTGGAAGGAAGTGGAAGCCACAATAGTGGGCAAAGACTTCTTCGGCCCCAGGGCCGAATGGAGTCCCTTACTGGGTATATAAAAGTGCACCTGATGTGCTTAGATTCTTGTGGAGGCTCTTGCGTATAGTTTGTGAGAAGCAGGTCATACCAACGGCTTGGCGTAGAGCAGGGGGAATTTTCATTCCCAAGGAGAAAGAGTCTTTAGAGTTAAGTCAGTTTAGGCCTATGTCTCCTAAATGTAGATGCCAACATTTTCTTTAGCATAGTGGCACAGAGGCTGGCAAGTTATTTAGAAAGGAACAGGTTAATAGATACCACAGTGCAGAAAGCAGGAATCCTAGGTCTTGCAGTTTGCTTAGAACACGTTAGTGTAATATGGCACCAGATTCAGACAGCCAAGCTCAAGAGAAGAGATTTGCATGTAGTGTTTTTGGACGTGGCAAATGCGTTTGGATATGTGCCAGTCTTATTTGGAATGCTTTTGATTTCTTTAGCGTTCCAGGATTAATAGTAAATTTAGTGAAAGCATATTTCCAAGAATTTCCCTGTAGACGTTAACAATGGCAATGAAGCTGGTGATTAGAGCATCATGGTGGATCATCGGCAGGACAGACTGCGCCTCCCTCCAATCAGGGCCTATATGGATATAACCCTGGTGACCACAACAGTAGCTTGTACAAGAAGGTTGTTGGAGAAGTTACAGTAAATGATAATGTTAAATGGGGTAGATTGAAGTCACGTGGTATTTCTTTGGCAAGAGGAAAGGTAGAGAAATGGAGTCTATAATGGAGAAACCAGTTAAGTTTGGGTCGGTGGTATAACAGGAAATTGGATGACACTGAACAGGTTTAGCAACTTAACAAGGATGTTACTGACGGGTTGGAAAGGATAGAGAAGTCAGGGCTTCCAGGCAAGTTGAAGTTGCGGTGTTTTCAGTTGGGGGTATTTCCTAGGTTGATGTGGCCATTGACAGTATATGAGGGGCCAATTTCTAAGGTGGAAAGGTTAGAGATTGGTTAATTCATATATTAGGAACCTGCAAGGTCAGCAGAGGAGCAGCAGGGAAGGAGCGAGTGCGGGGATTGGCTGCAGAATCCAAATTAGCAAACTTGTAAAATTAGTTAATTGAACAGCAAATAAAAGTAGGGCTTGCACTTGGGGAGCGGCCTTGTTGCAGTGAAGTGCCTTGGTGAGTAAAGTGCGAGTCTTTGGCTCAAGAGTCGAGGATGGTCTGTTGCCTCCCTGGTGCCAGGGTTCAAGATGTCTCGGACCGACTTCAGAACATCCTCGAGAGCTGCCGGAAGTAGTTGTGCACGTGGGCACAAATGATGTTGGGAAGAAGAGGAAATAGGTTCTGCAACGTGAGTTTAGAGAGTTGGGAAGAAGGCTGAAAACCAGGACTTCTAGGGTGGTTATCTCTGGATTGCTTCCAGTACCTCGTGCTGGTGAGGGCAAGAACAGGGAGATAGGGGATCTGAATGTGTGGCTGAGGGGCTGGTGCAGGGAGCAAGGATTTAGATTTATAGACCACTTGGATCTCTTCTGTGGTAGGGATGACTTGTACAAAAGGGACGGGTTACACCTTAAATGTAGGAGGACCAACATTCTGGCAGGCAGGTTTGATAGTGCAACAAGGGTGGACTTAAACTAATAGCAGGGGGGAGGGGTTGACAAATTGGGAGTATAAGGATGGAGTTAAAGGGGAAGAGAGTACAGGAAAAGTTACGAAAGACACCCAAATTAATGGGATGGAAAGTTCAAGAAGGGATAAGAGTAATAGGAATAAGAACTGGTGTGAAAGGGGAGGTGAATACAGAATTAAGTGTTATATATGAATGTGCAAAGTAGAAGAAATAAAGCGGATAAGCTTGAGGCTCAGTTAGAAATTGGTAAGTATGATGTTGTGGGAATTACAGAGACATGGCTGCAAGGGGATTGGAGCTGGGGACTGAATATTCAGGGTTATACGTCCTATCGAAAAGACAGACAGGTGGGTGGGGTGGCTCTGTTGGTAACGTTGCCTATTTCCTTCGCTCCATAGATGCTGCCTCACCCGCTGAGTTTCTCCAGCATTTTTGTCTACCTTCTGTTGATAAGGAATTAATTTCAGTCCCTGGCGAGGGGTGACATAGAATCGAGATGTAGACTCAGTATGGATAGAAAATGTAAGGGTAAAAATACCCTAATGGGAGTTACCTACAGGCCCCCAAACAGTAGCCTGGAGATAGGGTGCAAGTCGCATCGGGAGTTTAAATTGGCATGCAGTAAAGGTAATGCTACAGTGGTTAGGGGAGATTTCAACATGCAGGTAGACTGGGAAAATCAGGTTGGTACTGGACCTCAAGGAAGGGAGTTTGTATAGTGCCTCTGAGATGGATTCTCAGTGCAGCTTGTACTGGAGCCTTCCAGGGAGAAAGCAATTCCGGATTTGGTGTTGTGTAATGAACCGGATTTGATAAGGGAGCTCAAGGTAAAGGAACCATCAGGACCATAATATGATAAGTTTTAATTTGCAATTTGAGAAAGGTTCAAGAGAGTTTATTGTCATGTGTCCCTGATAGGACAATGAAATTCTTGCTTTGCTTCAGCACAACAGAACATAGTTGGCATGAATACAGAACAGATCAGTGTGTCCATATACCACTATATAAATATATACACACATGAATAAATAAACTGATAAAGTGCAAATAAACAGATAATGGGCTATTAATGTTCAGAGTTTTGTCCGAGCCAGGTTTAATAGCCTGACGGTTGTGGGGAAGTAGCTATTCCTGAACCTGGTCGTTGCAGTCTTCAGGCTCCTGTACCCTCTACCTGAAGGTAGCGGGGAGATGAGTATTTGGTCAGGATGGTGTGGGTTCTTGATGATACTGCCAGCCTTTTTGAGGCAGCGACTGCGACAGATCCCCTCGAAGGAAAGGGAGGTCACAGCTGATGATGGACTGGGTAGTGTTTACTGCTTTTTGTAATCTTTTCCGTTCCAGGGCGCTCTAGTTGCCGAACCAAGCCACGATGCAACCGGTCAGCATGCTCTATACTGTGCACCTGTAGACGTTAGAGAGAATCCTCCTTGACAAACCGCTTTCTTAATAATTGCATCAGTGTTCTCGGGCCAGGATAGATCTTCAGAGATATGCACGCCCAGGAATTTGAAGCTCTTGACCCTTTCAACCATCGACCCGTTGATATAAACGGGACTGTGGGTCCCCATTCTACTACTTCCAAAGTCCACAATCAGTTCCTTGGTTTTGCTAAGCGGAAGTGTCAGTATTGCAGTTGAACAAATGGGACTATGGAGGCGTGAGGGAGGAGCTGGTCAAAGTTGACTGGAAAGGGACCCTAGCAGGGATGATAATGGGACAACAATGGCAGGTACAGTATTTCTGGGAATAAGCCAGAAGATGCAGGATCATTTCATTCCAAAGAGGAAGAAAGACTCCAAGGGGAGTAAGATGCGACGGTGGCTGACAAGGGAAGTCAAGGACAGTATAAAAATAAAAGATGTATAATATAGCAAAGATGAGCGGACCCAGAGGATTGGACACCCTTTAAAGATCAACAGAAGGCAACTAAAAAGACATTACGTTAGTAAAGATGAATTACAAAGGTAAGCTAGCCAAGAATATAAAGGAGGATAGTAAAAGCATTTTTTTCAGGTATGTGAAGAGGGAAAAAAAAGTTAACTAAGCCAAATATGGGTCCCTTGAAGACAGAAACAGGTGAATTTATTGTGGGGAACAAGGAAATGCCAGACGAGTTGAACCAGTACTTTGTTCGTGTCTTCCTTCATGGACAGAACCAATCTCCCAGATGTACTAGAGGACAGAGGACCTCGGGTGATGGCATAACTCAACAAAACACCAATGAATGTAGGTGCCCACTTGATAAGCCCAATGATATGCTTGCAGCTACAAGATTCATATTTTTTAGGAGCCAATTAATATGGAGCTAGCTGGGGTTTTTACATATGGAGTCATTTATTGCAAGTTGGTGTATTTAGTTAGATAATACTTTGGTTTGAGGCTTGGTTTTCTTAGTTGAGCACTTATCCTGGAGTTATAGCACAAGTACTTTGTGTTTATTTGTAATTTACTGCCCCTCTACCCTATCCAGTCATAATCTCAAACATGGACAGTCCTCTTTATTCATACATTTCTGGGCTGGCAAGACTAACATTTATTGTCCACCTCTGTCTGCTCTTAAGGTCATGATGAGCTGCTAACTTGAACCACTGCAGTCTTTCTGGTGAAGCTTTCCCCCCCAATGTTGTTAAGTGAAGAGGTTGAGATGTAGACCTAGTGATGAGGTGGAAACTGATATATTTGCAAGTCAGCGTGGTGTGTAAATTGGAGAGGAACTTCAAGCAGCTTGCTTTCTCCTGGATGATGTTGCCATATTGAGTTGTTGGAACAGTGCTCATCCAGACAAAGAACATTCAATCACAATGGTAGATGTTGGTAAGGCCGTGACATCAGGTAGCGAGGCACTTGCCACAGGTTATCCAGCCTCTTCCCTGCTTGTGAGGCCACAGTGTTTGTATAGTTGACTTTCTTACCAATGCCACTCAATCTAAAGAGTCAGTGGTTACTTGCATTTTGATGACAGGATGTTTGCTGATAACCACAGCAATTTCTACATATGCACTGTATCATAAAAGTATTCGTGCCAGAGATCTCGTATACGGCAATTGTGAATCTTAAACAAATCTTTTATTGTGGCATCGGTGTGTGTATTAAATTTAAGTGGTATCCTTGGGAAGACCAAAAAAGTAAAAATAGTGGAAATGAAAATAACAGACTGCAAAACGGCAGATGTTTACCACAGCAGATGTCTTGAAACGGCAAGAATTATGGAAATTAAGTATAACGTTTGGACATCCAGAAATCCATCGATAAAGTAATGCGATTTGGACACATGATTAAAATGCAGAACACGAAGTCAAAGAGCAAGTAGCAAAATTAAAAGAGTAGGCTACAAAAGAGTTTTTAAAAACCAGTGGGTCATGGGGGATCAATTCTTGATCAACACAGGGATTAACTCTCGGAACATTATTGTTCACCATTTACATCAAATATTTTGATTCTGCAATATCAAAGATCGAACAATGCCAAGATAATGAGAGTTAAAACAGCACTGATAAATGGAGGAAGACAATATGCTCAGCCAATAGATTTGGAACAGGCTTATAGAACTCACAGCAAGGTCACACATTGATTCTTCTTGCAAATATAGACATTTGAAACAGGGATAGAGCAGCAAAGGGAGCAAAGGATCATCACAAATTACCTAAAGATAATAGAATTTTTTTTTGGGAGGGGGGGGTTAGAAGGGAAGAGATTAATCTGAGGAAATACTGGGATTCATTTGAATAAGAAAGTGAGGTCATGTAAGAGTTCTTACCAAGTTAACAGTTTAAAACTAATGAAAGCATGTGACAACTTTTTTCTCTAGTTAGAGCATCTATAAGTTCTCTAATATAAAGTCCAAAACTGAGGGTGAATAATTTCTGGCTTAGGGTTCAATGTACAAGACTAACATAACTTCACATTTAAACGTAACCTTGGTTACCCCACATTTGGAATTCAGTACTGTTCCATAAAATAAGATCAAAGCAAAATGGTTTAAAGTTGACACTAAAATGCTACACAGGGGGGAAAAGCTTTTGCAAGTGGAAAGGCATATCAGCTTACACAAACTTGAATTAAAGCACCTTTATACAAAATAGCCTATTAATAAATGCAGTATGGAGTTTTTAAGGATTGCTTTATTCTGCAACAATTTTAAATTAAAGTTACGTGCCCTCAAAAGAAACTTAGGATTTCTGCTCAAATATTACAAGCAATGTTGCCAATTTTTAAACAAAATATTATCAGCATTTTTTGTTTGTAATCTTGATTACTTTATGGGTTTATTTGCACAAGGAAATTTCTAACAAGCCGAGTTCAACAGGAACAGCTTTTTCCTCCTCCTGTTAGATTCACAAAAGATTGTCATTGCCAGGGATGAATTCCCAATCATAATTTACCTCAATGCAACCTGGAATTTGTTTTTAAATCTGCACTTTCACTGCAGCTATACTATATTTTGCACTCATTTCCTTTCACACTACCCGAGGTACTCATGTATATGGTTTGCCTGAATAGCATGCAAAACAGTTTACCATACTTAGTACACATGACAATAAACCAACACCAATAATACTGAAAAACAAAAGTATTTGAATATTCTCAATGATGTGCAATATATACTCTGAAAGTGCGTTCTGTTCACAAACCCAATTTTCCTAATTATAGTTCCACTGTCATTTCATTGTTATTTTTTTTAATAAATCTTAACTTTTACACAGTTTATCAAATTTAGACACAAGACCATCTTCCACAGGAAGTACTTTACTCATTCTTCCAATGTTGATCATACTGCATAATACCAGCACCAAATCCACCTTCGGCCAAATCAAGATAGTGTTATGGGTTTGGGTCTAAATTGCCAGTAATAGGGATAATATCCAGTTGAGATATTAACTCTAGATTCACTGTGGCACCTCCTGTGCATGTTAAACATTTTAATGAGATGCACTGTTGTTCAACAAGCAGCACAAAAAGCGTTAACTGCATTCATGTCCCATACTAAATTTGGCTCCAACTGCATCTACACGTTTCACCACCAGGTGTCGCCGTACGTGGCAGCCTCGCCAAATGCCTGTCTCCTCCCTTTCTTCTTTTGTTGTTTTAGTCTCTTTTTACTTGCAAGTTTTAGTGTAATTTTAGTTTTTGTATTATGGAGGGGTGGTTGGGGAAATTTTTTTTTAATCTCTTCCCTCGACGGAGATGCAACTTTTTCCATATCGTATCTCCGTCCGCACTGCGGCCTTAACATCATGGAGCCGGCGGTCCCTTTGTTAGGGATCGACTTCGGGAGCCCCAACCGCAGGAAACTCGATCTCCCTGATGCGGGGGCTTCGATCGACGACTGCAGGAGCTGCGATCGCCCTGACTGCGGATGTTTCAATTGCCCCGACCGCAGGAGAAAAGGAGGAAAGGTACAAGTTATTTGTCTTCCATCACAGTGGGGCATGTGAGGTCACCCGAAAACCAAGATGGACGTGCTGCCTGCACTGGTGAGGACTTGGAGGAAGTGCCGTGAATGCAGTGATCTCAGTGTTTGCGGGGGCATAGCTCCATGTGGCATCGCGGACTCTAGTGCAAGTGTGGAACGGCTTTCTGACTGTTCGGGCTGACAGGGACTGCAGAGCGAGTGACATCAGTCGGTACAACTGGACAAATCACAGTGAAGGAGCGTGTGTGTGTGTGTGTGTGGCCCGAACATTGATTGATGACTGTGGGTCTCCCCTTATGCTGTGTTCCTTGAGGATTCTCACGTGCCATTGTGCTGGCTGTTTATTCTATGTTTAATCTTTATGTAGTTATGTATCTTGTTGCTTTTTTTATTGAATGACAATATGGCAACAAATTCCACTGCACCTCGGTACACGTGACAATAAAGTACCATTGAACCATTGAGGACAATAAAAGCTTTCCTCAACATGAACAAGACAAAGGAGGTAGTTACTGACTTCAGAAAGCATGGTGGAGGACATGCCCAATCAGCATCAATGATGCATCAGTGGAAATAGATGAAAGTTTAAAGTTCCTTGGTGTTAATTAATATTACTAATGTGGACCAACCACATCGATGTGATAGCCAAGGCACACCAATACCTGTATTTCCTGAGAAATGTGAGGAAATGTGGCATAGTGATCCTCAATGACTCATGAATATTGAGGCACAATACAGAGCATATGGTCAGGTTGCATCACAGTTTGGGAAGGTCATAAGTGATAGGAGCAGAACTAGGCCATTCGGCCCATCAATACTCCACCATTCAATCATGGCTGATCTCTATCTCCCTCCAAATCCCATTCTCCTGGCTTCTCCGCAAAATCCCTGACACCGGTACTAATCACGAATCTATCAATCGGTCTCAAAAATATCCATAGACTTGGCTCCACAGCCCTTTGTGGCAAAGAATTCCACAGATTCACCACCCTCTGACTAAATAAATTTCTCATCTTTTTAAAGGAACGTCCTTTCATTCCAGTCCTAAACTCTCCCACTAATGGAAACATCCTCTCCACGTCGACTCTATCCAAGCCTTACATTATTCGTTAAATTTCAATACAGGCCCAGTGCAATCAAAAGCTCATCATATGTTAACCCACTCACTCCTAGGATCATTTTTGTAAACTCTCCAGAGCCAACACATCCTTCCTCAGATATGGTGCCCAAAATTGCTCACAATATTCCAAATGTAGTCTGACGGGGGTAGAGCTCTGCCCGAGACAACAAGAAAATGGAGAGAGTTGTAGATGTAGTCCAGTCTATCATACAGATCAGACCTCCCACCATTGGCTCTATCTACAATACAAGCCACCTCAGAAAAGTAGCCAGCATAATCAAATACCTTCTCGCTGCTCCATATGGCAGAGTTGTGGACGTGGCCCGGACCATCACGTAAACTAACCTCCCTTCCATTGACTCCATCTACACTTCACGCTGCCTCAGCAAGGCCACCAGCATCATTAAGGACCCGTCTCACCAGTCACTAACTCTTCTCCCCCTCCCACCAGGCAAGAGGTACAGAAATCTGAAAATGCATACCTCCAGATTCATGGACAGTTTTCCCCCCCCCCCAGCTGTTATTAGGCTACTGAACCGCCCTCTCACCTGCTAGTGTGCAGTTCTGATCTCGCATCTACCTCATTGGAGACCTTTGAACTAACTTTTGTCGAACATCATCTTGAACTAAACGTTGTACCCTTTATCCTGTATCTGTAGACCATGGACAACTCGATTGTAATAATTATAGTCTTTTCATTGTCTGGATAGCACAAAGCTTTTCACTGTACACGTGACAATAATCAAACCAAACCAAGGTACAGAAGCTTAAAAGCACATACCAACAGTCTCGGGAACAACTTCCTCCCATCTTATCAGACTTCTGAACGGCCCTTCCATAAGCTTGGGTACTGTTCGTTCACTTCAACCCAACTACAATGCTGAGAACTATATTCTACACTCTGTACTTCAGTTTAAACTTGTATGGTATATCTGATCTGTTTGGATAGCATGCAAAACACAGCTTGTCACTATACCTGACATGACAATAATAAACATATTAAACTAATGTGAACATGTACAGAATTTAAGTATCACATAAATGCGTACCCTATTATATAATTCACTAGAATCTCAGCATATGTGTTCAACTGCATAGCCCAAAGGGGTGATATTTGCCTTGCTTTGGGAAAAAAATGCCACAGCTAAAATATACAAGCTGGATACATTAAGAAAATTCTATTTTTTTACTTTTTTTAAAATTAAATATAAAAATAACAGCTGATCCAAGTTAGTAGAGCAGGCAGGAAATGGCAGCAACTCCTCTGCAAGTCCAGTAGGAAAGCAAATCTTAAGGCTTCAGCACATCAGAAGGAGGTAGGTACATATGACAACTAAAAACTCTCAACTTGAACCAGACGCTGCTGTCCATTTGTGGACCCAAAAGCCTCTATTGGACAATGTAGGAGTTTGGCCCAATGAAAGTTGGATACAAGCTAGTATTCCCAATAAATGATTTTTGAATCACCAAACCTCAGGTTAAAGGGCCTAGTCTTGCGAGCCTTTGAATTATCAATGATGTACCGCAACTTGCTTTAACTGTCAAATAAAAGTGTAAATCAATTAGTTTCTGTGCAAGACCTAGGTAAACCGACAGGATCAGGTACTTAGTTAAACACTACAGAAATATGGCTGGAACCAAGTCTACCTGATCAATAATTTTCTTCGCTCACATCAAGCCAAGTCTATCAACCAAGAGGATAATACATTATTATTATTATTGCCCAAATCAAGCTCCAGGCAGAAAAATAGTAAAAAAACAAATCAAATTATGAGCTCTTACTGAGTTAACAGCTTAAATCTAATGAAAGAATGTGACATAACCTTTTTTCTCTAGTTATGAGACACATCTACTTCAATGCTGATCTAAGATCTAAGTACTACCTGTACTAAGATTGATATTTCTCTGATAGAAAGTGCAAAACCGTGAATAAGGTGGCTTAGGAAGACAATGCACACAAGATTATCAACATGACTTCACCACACTGCTGTTGCTCTGGACCTGGGGGTCAAACTAATTCCAAGTAGGGCCACAACAAAAACTTGCCAAAGTGTTTACAGATTCTGACAGGCCGTTACAGAGAATAGCTCCACTAATCCTCCCATCTTTCATAAACAGTTTCCAGTTATGTCTGCACAGTGACCAATACAGGGCTCATCTTCCTGATGCAGGCGACACTGCAAAAATTACTTTATTCAAAAAAACCTGCGCCACATTTTGTTAATTTACAGTTTCAAAAATACCTAAAAAGGATAGTTTTGTTTTTGCTTATGTACAGAAAAATACAGACATCTTTACTCAAGAGTAAAGATTGTAAATAATTTTGCTTAAAGAATTCAAAAGAAAACTGCCCTCTGAAATAAATCATTTCAAGCCCCAGGTATTATCCCTGGCCCCTCCAGTCCCATTTTCTGACAGCAGACCTGCAGCTCGTGAAAACAAACCCAATCTCTCCAGGCAAAAGAAATAAATCACTTTGTGGCCTTTTTCTTTCCCTTATCTTTTCTTCCTTTATGCTGTGGCAATTTTTCTTCTGTTTTGCTCTTCGATGCTTTAGATTTCTTTGGCTAAAAAAGAAAATAAGTTTTAAGAAATCATAATTGCACAGGGTACAACTCGTACTCCCCATTTTCAAAGATATCAGAAGAAATAAAAGTGTAGAATATCCATCATTCCCTATTCCTTAACCCATAGCTCGTTGTCCTTCAAGCCGCATCTCTCTCATAGATGAGTTCAATCTCAAGTTCTGTCTTCAATGATGAAACTAATTAAAACTGCACCCTGACCAAGCATTATCATCCTTCCAAGTAATATCATCGTGATTATATTAATTGAATAGCAATTAGCCTGTGAGATTCTTTATATGCAAACCTCTTAGGATATTATGCAATTTCTTCCCAGCCTTTAGGGTTTTATATTTAATGGGACTTTTACCAATGGAGCAGACTTTCAATATCCACTGGCTACAATCAGCAACTTGAATTTTCTATCGCCAAGAAGATCAGGCTCAAATTGACAATGATGAGGGGAATGAGACAATATGAAACGTTGCTACTCCTGCTGAAGATGCAACGGCTAAATGGTCACTTCAAGTGCCCATCCCATTCCTGCTTGACCAGCTTGTGGTCTCCTCGCTGTTAGAATGGGACCCAATGCAAATTTGAGGAACACCACCATGTCTTCCGTCTGGGCACATTGAAGTCTTCAGGACTCTATATCGTATTCTCCAAGTTTAACTCTCTCATTCTTTCTTAATACCCGTGTCAGACTGGCAATATGCACCAGTCATCACACCAGTCATCACTTGAGCTCAGTTTTCCTCTTCCGAATAGTGTAGTCAGGCCTGCTGGGTCTGCCATAAGCAGCACATAACACAGATAAAAAGCATAATGTGTTTCTAACTTTCACAGTATCCCGTTTGGTCTCATCCTATCAGTGATATTCTCTTTGCTTTACCCACCCTTCCCCCACCTTATTTGCTACAGAAAAGTTGCTTGTTATTCCACGTTCTGACAAGGGGTCTCTTTCTGCAGATGCTGCCTGATCCGCTGAGTTTTATTTTTGAAATTTCCATTGTTTGCAGATGTTTTTGATTTACAGATTATAATCCTGATACACTTAGTCTAACGTTGTGTTATTATCCAATCAGCTATTATTACTGGAATGTTATTCAATTGAATTTCACAAAAGATAAATTGGGACAGAGAACAAGACTTCCATCTCTCCTTTGAAGATAGGTTACCATCCTTTCTCATACAACTCAACATCAATCTTCCTTTGTAGAGCAATATCTTTTTGTTCCTCCATTACAAACATCTAGCAATCCTAAGGTATTTGGTGTCTAGATGACTTAAGAAAACCATTCAAGTGCAAGATGAGGTTCCTACCTTAATCATTCCATCCATTTCCAAGTTATCCTCGGCTTCATCCGCCTGCACGTCCTCAGTTTGCAAGTCACCATTAAGCTCAGAGTTGACAGATGATCCAGCACCATTTCCATGTTTCAATTTCTTTATAGCTTGTAGGGCGTAGGGAGTCATGTGTGTCTCTTTGTTATAGGTGCGTGTAAATGCAGCTTTCACCTAATAGGGGTTGAGGAGAAACAGAATTGAAGTACGTCGAGTAATCTCAATCAAGGACTGAAGCTTCTGTTATATCTCCTGGACCTGGAACCAGCTAATTTAATCCCACTAGATTACGAGTGGTCAATAGAAATGGGCTTGGATTACCTTTGGATCTAGTTTGGAGAATGGATCGGGTCGTCCACCCCAGCTGCTAATCTCCATGATACAATCCACGTCCTCCTTCATCAGATAATATGCATCCATCGTTTCAAGGGCCTCTTGAACACCATTTGTTCCCTGAAGTGCAAGAGGCCGCACTAGTGTATCCCGCAGGTAAGGAAGATAATCCAAGTTCACTGCCCGTTTACTGGCATGTGTCCTTTGAATCAGTATTAGAAGTACAGATGTGAGGGCTCAGAATAAACGTAGACAAATACAAAAATCACGTAAAAAGCCACAGGACATTGAGCTGACTAACATACTTCTTAATAGGTGTATACCTGTTGAACTTAAATTTCCACTCTTTCTATTCAAAGCAGCGAGCCAAAACAGGGCTATACCAGCACAGCATTGGTAACCACCTTCCTAAAGTTACTTGTACAGGCGAGAACTTAGACCATATACTGCAGGCCAGCGCTTCACAGAAGCAGTACAAAGTACTGTGCGTTGGCAACACAGTGGTAGAGCTGCTGCATTGCAGCACCGGAGACCCGGCTTACATCCTGACTGCAGGAGATGTCTGTATGGAGTTTGAATGTATTCCCTGTGATCCCGTGAGTTTTCTCCGGGTGCTCCAGTTTCCTCCCACACTCCCAAAGACATATAGGTTTGTAGGTTAATTGGCTTTGGTAAAAAATTGTGAATTATCCCTAGTGTGTAGGATGTTAGTATACAGGGCGATCGCTGGTAAATGTGGACTCTGTGGCCGAAGGACCCGTTTCCACGCTGTATACCTAAAGTCTAAATAGATCTATTCAGACCTAATCACCATATAATCACCACTCATTATGGCAATGACACTAATAATGACCCTCACACCCCACCTCTTCCCACAGTTTAAGGAACCAAGGCATTGCAGTCTCAAGTATTTCAGATTATTTGACTGACCACAGATCATCTTGATTCCTTTAGCTCATGTTCACATCAAGCTGCTGCTGGCGTCTTACAATGAGATCTTTTATTTTTTAAATAAGCACAATGTAAACATTTCATATGAAGCAACTACTCTGCTAAAATAATATCTCCATACCTTAAGCACATGTGCCTGGTAAGTTCTTGAACAGCACGGTCATGCTTGCCAGTGGATGAAAACTTTCCCAACCAACTTGGGAAAGTGGGAAATTGTGCCATGTAACCTTTCATCAATTCACCAGGGATCACACTGGCATAAATAGCCTGCAAAACAACAAGACCTGAATACTCTGCACTGGAAATTCATTTACATATTTATCATAGATTCGTTACTAACTCATGCCATTTCATAAACAAATATCACTGCAGGAAAAGTTTCTTCCATGTTCTTTTATCATATTTAGTTTCCTCCATAATTTGTAACCTTTAGTCTGAATCTGATGCAAAGGCAGAGACAACAAACTACTTATACATTTTAAACCAACAATATATTCAGACGTGTGAAGTACATAGCGTTCATCAGCACACCCACTCATTAAAAACCCAACTTCAAATGCACAACTAACCCTTCAACTAGCAATTATGTAGCTCATTCTTCGGCAGCTAGTTTTCTTTGACCAGGTTCTTTGGGAGGTTAGCTTGGCCTATAATTTCATTCAGTATTTCAGAGATGCAGCCACCTACTTCAAATGCACAACTAACCCTTCAACTAGCAATTATGTAGCTCATTCTTCGGCAGCTAGTTTTCTTTGACCAGGTTCTTTGGGAGGATAGCTTGGCCTATAATTTCATTCAGTATTTCAGAGATGCAGCTACCTACATTTCTACACTCACCTAGCAGCCACTCCATGAAACAACAAGCTGTTTTCAAATAGAAAAGTTATTTTTAACAGCCAAAAATGAGTATTTGTTACTGCAGGCTAAAAATACTAAAGGGTGCTTGGTACATTGTTTAATGCAGTATCATTGCATAAAATTCGATCAAAGCAATTGCTTGTCCATTTCAATAACTGCCGCAGCAGTGTAACTAGCAGCCGTTGTTCTTAAAGAGACAGTGTCTGATTACTATGGGGGACTCTCCGCCCAGTACAACCAAAATCTCTTGGAGGTCTGTAATGTTAATCTGGTTGTCAAAATTTGAGGGGTTTAAAAAAAACTATTTTTGTTAAGGCTTCTATTAAGTAAATAATATAAACAAAACTAACAGTAAGATGAAGTAGATCAAGAGATGTTACTTTAAATCTCAGGTGATCTATGATGATTCTATACTATGACAATATTTCTCAAGTAGTAGAACAGATCATGTTGAAATTCTGCAGTTTTGAACCTACAGTTAAAAGAAACACACATCTGCGCTGACAAGCGTCTAATCCATTTAACTGGATTAGCGCTCTTCCAATCTCTCGATGGCAGCGGAGTTCCTGGCAGCAGGGTAATCCCGACCTCAGAGAATTCCACAATGAGAATAGTGCCTGGAAGAGCAGGGAAAGCCTCCATTGTGCCCAATAATGTGGTCCTATCATAGCCGGGGACTTCAATGCGGCTTGTTTGAAGTCACATCCTAACTACCACCAGCACGTGTCCTGTACCACCAGAGGAACAAACACCCTCAACCACTGCGCATACATCAGAAGAAAGGCCTCCCTCTCTCTCTCTATCACTCATACTCACATTTTTAAATCATACCACTTTCCGAAATCACAACATCTGGTTCTTCCTATGTATAGTAAATATAGTAAACTGCATCTAAAGCACACCCCCAGCGGTGAGGACTGCACGGAGCTGGTCATGGGAGACAGCGAGCCATCACTCCCGGCCAAGCTCAACACGGTCTCCGCTCACTTTGACAGGGAGAACACCAAAGTGCCTTCTCAGGCCCCCACAGCCCCCAATGTCAACGAGGCAGACATCAGAAGATCCTTCATGAGGGTGAACCTCCGGAAAGCTTCCAGCCCTGATGGTATACCGGGTCATGTCCTCAAAACCTGCGTGGACCAACTGGCTTCAGTTTTTGCAGACATCTTCAACCTCTCATTAATAAAACCCAAGGTTTCCACCAGCTTTTAAAGGACATCAATTATATATTACATAAATCACTTACATTTCATTATTATTATCATGCACATGACACTAACAATGCCTTGTAACTGTATCTTTTGACTGGTGGCAGACCGATTTCCCTCCAGGATAAAGTTGTAATTGTATAATACCGATGCACAAGAGAAGCAAGGTGACATGTCTGTGACTACTGAACAATGCTGATTAAGTGCTTTGAGAGGTTGGTTATGGTACATAACAGGAACTTGGATCCACTACAATTTGCTTACTGCCGCAATAGATCAATGGAGGAAATGCAATCCCAATGGCTCTCCAATCTGCAGTGGATCAATTGGACAATAAGAACACGTACGTCAGGCTGTGTTCTACAGTTCAGCATTCATCATCATCCATCATAAACATATCAAACTCAAGTAACTGAGTCTCCGCTCATCCCTATGAAACTGGATCCTTGGCTTCCTCATCGGCAACATTTCCTCTTCGATGACCATCTCAAGACTGTGCGCTCAGTCCCGTTCCACTCCCTCTTTACCCATGATTGTTCCAACTCCATCTATAAATTCATCAATGACAGCACTGTTGTTGGACAAATAACCGGCAATAATTACTCAAAGTACAGGAGGGAGATTGAAAATCTGATTAAATGGCACCAGAACAAACTTGCTCTTATTGCCAGCAAGACCAA
Source organism: Amblyraja radiata (assembly GCF_010909765.2). Classification (NCBI taxonomy): domain Eukaryota; kingdom Metazoa; phylum Chordata; class Chondrichthyes; order Rajiformes; family Rajidae; genus Amblyraja; species Amblyraja radiata. The sequence continues at coordinate 100,418,961 of NC_045956.1, forward strand.
GAAGCTGATTGTTAACTTTAGAAAGGGAAAGACGAGGATCCACAAACCTCACTTCATCGTTAGGCTAGCAGTGGAGAAAGTCAATAACTTCAAATTCCTGGGGGTGTATATCGCCAAAGATTTGCCCTGGGCCCAGTACACCGATGCAATCAGAAAGAAAGCCCATTGGTAGAGATGATATTGAATGGCTGCATCATACCTGGTTCAGCAACTCCAACACCCAGGAATGAAGATGATTACATAAAGTGAACACTGCCCAGTTCATCATATGTTTAGTTTAGAGATACAGCGCGGAAACAGGCCCTTCGGCCCACCGCCGACCGGCGATCCCCGCACATTAACACTATCCTACACCCTCTAGGGACAACTTTTACATTTACCAAGCCAACTAACCTACAAACCTGTACATATTTGGAGTGTGGGAGGAAACCGAAGTTCGTGGAGAAAACCCACGCAGGTCACGGGGAGAACGTACAAACTCAGTAGAGACAGCACCCGTAGTCGGGATCGATCCCGGGTCTTCGGCGCTGCATTCGCTGTAAGGCAGCAACTCTACCGCTGCGCCACCGTGACCACCCGTACTGGCTTCCCCACCAAAGGGATCTGCAGGAGGCCCTGACTCAAAAAGGGCATCCAGCAGAGACCCACACCATCCTCGCCATGCTCACATTTCACTCCTACCATCACCAACGGTTTCAAGAATAGCTTCTTCCCAATAACCATCAGGCTCCTGAGCACAGAGCACTAACCTCGGCAATGAACTCTCTGGTTGCATTAAGGACTTTTTTTTTTGCACTAATATTGGGATTTTTAATTTATGCAATTTTAAGTTATATATTATCTATGTGTATTGTGTTTACAGGCTGCAAGTAAGAATCTCATTATTCCATTTTCAATACATATGGCAATTAAAGAGTCATGACTCTTGAAGATCTAAAGATTAGGAACAATCTTGAACAAAGACCAACTGTCATATATTGAAGAGGGAAAATTAATAAACGTTATTGACTGCAAGTCACAACGAGATTGGCTATAAAGATTTAATGACTTCAGAACCGACTGATTTACTCAAACATAGGATTAAATGCAATTGCAATAAAATGCAAACTTTTAATTGTGGGCAATTATTTTGCACAAATGGATCTATAGCCAATAAATTATGGTTGGACTACAGTTGCAGCTAAGTAGGGAAATATGCATAAATTAACAAATGCAGGCAATTCTAGCATTCCTTTGTTGTCGAAACCAATACTCTCCTTAGTTGTGGTAAGGTGGAACCTTACTGGAATTTAAATAGTTTGAGTTTTGAAAGTAACAAAAACTAATTTCAACTTGCAATTCGAAATGTGCAAAAGGGAAAATGACTGTGTTGTTCAAGACAAGTAGACCTTGGGATTGACAATACCATACAAAAATAAAGAATATCTTACTACTCAACACACGATACCTCATGATAGCACTGACCTGAGTAGGGAGAAGATTCCAGGCCTGCTGAGAACGGATTCGTTTATCCACATGGTCTCCATCACAGATACTATCTGCCGTTTTACTCAGCAGCATTAAATGCTTTTTGAGGTTTGATCTAAAATGCAAGCACAGCACAACTAACAGCTGCATTCGCAAAGTGTTCAAAGACCAGAACGAGAGCGCAAAATAACAAGAAAAGAACATAAACAGACAGATCATCCGTTCATACAAAGGGGATTCGAAACAAACCTAAATGATCAATAAAACCAAAACTTTGAAAACATGAAAACAAACCTCAAAAAGCTAGAAATACTCAGTAGGAAATGCAGCAGATATCGAGAGATGATTAATGTTTCTGGTCGATGAAACTTATCAGAATTAAGCAGCTATTAAATTATTGAACAGGTGCTCAGACAAAAATGTACCATGCTAATGTTTAAGAAGGAACTGCAGATCCTGGAAAATCAAAGGTAGACAAAAATGCTGGAGAAACTCAGTGGGTGAGGCAGCATCTATGAAGTGAAGGAAATAGGCAACGTTTCAGGGGTGGGGGGTGGGGGGGGGGGGGGGGTGGGAAGAAGAAAGGAAGAGATGGAGCCAGTGGGCTGAGGGAGAGCTGAGAAGGGGAGGAGAAAGTAGGGGCTACCTGAAATTAGAGAAGTCAATGTTCATGCCGCTGGGGTGCAAACTGCCCAAGCGAAATATGAGGTGCTGCTCCTCCAATTTACGGTGGTCCTCACTCTGGCCATGGAGTAGACCCAGGACAGATAGGTCTGATTCGGAATGGGAGGGGGAGTTAAAGTGCTGAGCCACCAGGGAATCAGGTTGGTTATTGCGAACCGAGCGGAGGTGTTCGGCGAAGCGATCGCCAAGCCTACGCTTTGTCTCACCGATGTAGATCAGCTGACATCTAGAGCAGTGGATGCAATAGATGAGGTTGCAGGAGGTGCAGGTGAACCTCTGTTGCACCTGGAAAGACTGCTTGTGTCCTTGAATGGAGTCAAGGGGAGAGGTGAAGCGACAAGTGTAGCATTTCCTGCGGTTGCAAGGGAAAGTGCCCGGAGAGGAGGTGGTAAACAACCTGATCTCCCGGTAGCTCAGCACTTCAACCCACCCTCCCATTCCGAATCCAACCTATCTATCCTGGGCCTCCTCCATGGCCAGAGTGAGGACCACCGTAAATTGGAGGAGCAGCACCTCATATTTCGCTTGGGCAGTTTGCACCCCAGCGGTATGAACATTGACTTCTCTAATTTTAGTATTCTCCATACTGATGTCACTGTCCTGCGTCCTTCCGCTTGGTAAAATCAGATGCAAAGTACTCGATTAGTACGTCGCCAACATCCCCTTACCCCAAGCACAAATTCCCTCCTTTATCCTTGAGTGGTCCAATCTTCTCTCTGCTTACCCTCATTTTTAATATGGGTATAAAAAGCTTTGGGATTTTTTTTTAATTAAAAAAAAAAAAGAAAGACTCAGTTATTTTGTGGCCCATTTTAATCACCCAGTTGAGTTCTATCCTTCTTTGTTAATATTCCTCAAAGGCCTTTGAAATTCCATCCTCTTAAACTTTGCATGCACTTCCTTTATCTATTTGACCAAATTTACAACCTGATGGGGTGTGTGGAATAAATCTCCAATTTGAGGGTTAGCTATACCACACACTTACTAAAATGCATATGTTAGTATTTAATCCCCCAAATCCTCCAAGTTTACTCTTCGCTACGCTCCATTGGTCAGTGCTGAACGAGATTTCAGCATCTGGTGGCAACTGAGAGGTCCTGTTACCAAATTTATTAAACCCAGAATGACCTGGTATGTCTCCAGTCATTTCAATAGTTCACCAACAGCTACTAAGAAGGAGCTCCAGATCACAAACGCAAAGAACCTATAACCAGATTCAAGATTTTTCACCAAAATCATTTCAGTTCATAAGATGACACCCAAGATGACACAAAGCAACAGGGAAACGGTTGGTCTTTACTTACCCAGAGGCTGCCGGCTTCACATGCAGATAGTTTTCTTGTACAAAAAGCGGTGAAAGTGAATAATCATGGAAGAACAGGTCAGACTTGTCTATTAAACTCATGGAAGCACTTTCCTCTCCAGCAGAAAACACTTTCCTCACAACATCAAAGGGGCCCTGAAATTAGAACGCCAATTTTGCAATCATTATTTATCTATTTATTTTGAGCACAAAAAGACCCAGACATTTCTAATGCAATAGGGAAAAGTTTTTTTTCTTTAAACTAAGATTTTTATCTTGCTCTAGTTAGTTGCTGGATTATCAGAAATATTAACGCGCAAGGTAAAGTATGTGATTTTCATTCTTCCCCCATCGTACTTTTGCCTGACAATTTTTAATGACTTGATATTCAATATGGGAAGAGAACCAACATTCCAACATGACCAGAAAATACAAACTGAACAAGGCAAGAACTAATCAGTATGTGACGGGTACACAAAGTCATGCATTCAGTTAGGGATTTGAATATTATTTCTATCCCTAAAATATCTTCAACAATAAATTGCTGTTGAAATAAAAACCCACCAGTTTAATGTCCTTCTTGGTCTTCCTGCCATTTTCTTTCGCCTGATCGTATGTCAATGTCTCATTTTTTGCACACCACATACTGAGATTATGCAGGACCTAAAAACAAAATGTTGAAACAACAAAAACTGACAAGGCTTCATAGTTTACATGAATCTACAGGGCATGAAGGAACCAATGCCAGCAGAAAACATACACACATATCCAACCTAACCAGTATTTGGTTGCTGCAAAAATCACTTCAAATACCCAAGTATTTCTTAAAATGTAGAAACAAGGAACTGCAGATGCTGGTAAACAAAAGGGAAAAAGTGCTGAAGGGTCCCAACCTGAAACATCATCTACCCATGTTCTCCAGGAATGCTGCCTCATCCACTGAATTACACTAGCACGGTGTGTCTTGCGTTTTAAATGCCATGCCTCTACTATTCTCTCAGGCAATGTATTCCAAACTCACTCACACTTAAAGATTCAGCACTTCACCTAATCTTTCTACAAATCACTTAAGTTAAACACCTTGTTACTTGCCTTTGCTAAATGGAAAACAGATACTTCCTATCCATTATTTTTATGCCTCAATTACATCTTCACTTTATTGGATTTAAAGGAAGCATCCCACACCATTCAATCCAATCTTTCTTCAGTTAAATTTTCCCTATATTTCTCCAATCTTTTCTGAACGCCTTATTGGGTAATCGGAGGTCTGGGATGACGTATTTCCAATTTAGTTCTGTGTGAGGTGATGTAATCTTCAGTTGGAGCTCGTGGATTGATTGCTTACGGTGTTATGCCTCTTCCACTGTTCGTGCTTAATCCATGAAATCGGAGACAGACCAGAAGTACTTGGTGCCTTTAGGTAAGGTTCCCCAATCTGTCCAGTCTTGGGTCAATGATTCCTTGCCGTCAGTGAGGACACATTACATATTTTGTGGTGGTTGCTTGCCTTAACCGAGCAGAAATGTAGACTGTTGGGAGTATGGTGTCAGGCATCCAGATTGAGCAACTCACTTCAGAGCTGGTTAAACAACATCAGTGCCTTAATGCTGGGGTTGTTGGCCAGGAAGCAAACACCAACATTGGTTTACTTTTCCCACCAATGGTTTTCAGGCACATCACTGACACATATGGATTGGGGGGGAGAACAGACGGACGGACAGATCACTACAGCCCATTAGAGTTTGAGATTTTGATCTTTGAACACTTTTCTTCAGACAGCACAAATTTAAAGTAATAGGAGAAAGAATAGAGGAAAGAAAAACAAAATTCTACAAGACTATGGAGCTCATTGCCCGAAATGGTGTTAGAGGCAGAAACCTCATCAAATTTAAGAGTACTAGGACATGCATTTGAAAAGGTTTACTGATGCAACCATCAGATTAGACTGCTGCCAACACCACAAACTGGGACCTTGATAGCGAGTCCCAATGAAAGCATTGGCAATGGGAAAGATTTTTCTTTTTCTATTTTCATTTTATCTTGGGGAGTATCTTAACCACTTATAAATTACATGATAATGGACGTAATTTTTTTTTACTGAAAACCAAATTGAGGGGAAAGCATTTCAAATTTTCAAACAGCAACAATAAGCATTGAGTTTAATACAACTCTACAAAGAGCTTACAATTATACAAATAATGAGAACAAAATTGCAAATTGACAATATCACCAAAGTCTGCAATGATGCACATAATATCTTGAAAGCAACTCTACCATTCATATTGCAAACACTAACCTGTCTGATATCTTGACTGGCCGCAAGTATAATTTCATTCATAGCTGGAGGGGGGATCTTCAAGCCTTCTTTAAAAGCAACAGTCATCATTGCACCCTGAAGGGAGGACAAAATTGGTTTATAGAAGAATTTATTGAGGGTCAATGTTTGCAATATTTCTAAAGTATTGGGGTCAACAATAACATTAGCATTCCCTTCAATGCTGATAATTGTGCTCGCCAAAATGCTCGCCAATTGCTCGCAAAATGCTCGCCAATTTTAGCCCATCATAAACTTGCCTTGATTGCATAAAAGGTGAACAAAAATCATTGGTGTGTTTGTGCAGTAAGGAAAGTTTTATAGAATTGTAAATTTATAGAATTTGTGCAGTAAAGAAAGTTTTATAGAATTTATAGAATATAAAATGCTGCCATTGCCATGTGAACATTTGCAGTTCCTCGCAAAATGCTCGCCAATTTTAGCCCATCATAAACTTGCCTTGATTGCATAAAAGGTGAACAAAATCTTAAAACAAATTCAGCAGTTCAATGGTGCAAATGTTAACAAAGCCAGGCTTCAATGGTGCAATGAAGAATAATTTGAACAGATAAGGGTGAGAGATTGTACCTGGTCCTGGCAAGTGTCAAGAATTTGTGAGGGAAGTGCAGGATAATTAGGGTTCAACCTGTACTGGTATTTAGTTACGACCTTCATAAAGCGAGTTTTGCACCAATTCTAAACGAACAAGTAGCCACAGTAACTCGGAGGGGATCAAATGATGAAATAGACATTTAACTACTCGAGCCACACCTTGATTTGCTCTAGTCGAGGCCGCTGGAAACGGAGATCAAAACAGTAATTTGCTAACGAGCGGATCTTGGGATGGTTGCGATCATTACACATACAGATGATAGGAATCTTTGTCTGCTTAATGAGAGAAATCAGCTCCTGAAACAGAACACACCCAATGTCAGACATATCATTCCTCGCAAACAGTTGAAACAGGAACTCAACCTGCCTGCTAGTGTGACAAGACCAAGGGAAATCGGTATTTGAAACTAATAATCTCCCACAGCAGTTTCTATTTTCCTGCAGGGGAGTAGTACCATTTCATTAAATACTTGCAAACAATAATTAGTGATCAGCATTCATTCTTTCTACAGACACCCTAGTCTCAATTAAACTGTAAAATATTCGGCGATCCCTGGATAAAAATGATTTAAATGAATAACCCTCTGCAGAGAAGATTTACGAGAATGACAATAGACAATAGGTGCAGGAGTAGGTCATTCGGCCCTTCGAGCCAGCACCGCCATTCAATGTGATCATGGCTGATCATCCCCAATCAGTACCCCGTTCCTGCCTTCTCCTCATATCCCCTGACTCCGCTATCTTTAAGAGCTCTATCTAGCTCTCTCTTGAAAGTATCCAGAGAACCGGCTTCCACTGCCCTCTGTGGCAGAGAATTCCACAGATTCACAACTCTCTGTTTCCTCGTCCGTTCTAAATGGCTTATCCCTTATTCTTAAACTATGGCCCCTGGTTCTGGACTTCCCCCCCCCCCCCCCTTCTTATTTATATGTTTCAATGAGATCCCCTCTTATCCTTCTAAACTCCAGAGTATACAAGCCCAGCCGCTCCATTCTCTCAGCATATGACAGTCCCACCATCCTGGGAATTAACCTTGTAAACCTACGCTGCACTCCCTCAATAGCAAGAATGTCCTTCCTCAAATTAGGAGACCAAAACTGCACACAATACTCCAGGTGTGGTCTCACGAGGGCCCTATACAACTGCAGAAGGACCTCTTTGCTTCTATACTTGACTCCTCTATGTTATAAAGGCCAACATGCCATTTGCTTTCTTCACTGCCTGCTGTACCTGCATGCTTACTTTCATAGACTGATGAACAAGGACCCCCAGATCCCGTTGTACTTCCCCTTTTCCCATTGATGCCAGTACTTGAGGGCCTGAGCTATAGGGAGAGGTTGGGCAGGCTAGGACTATATTCCTTGGAGTACAGGAGGATCTTGTAGAGATGTACAAGATCACGAGGAGAATAGACAGGGTAGATGCACAGACTCTTTTACCCAGAATAGGGAAAGTAAAGAACCAGATGACCAAGGTTTAAGGTGAGAGGGCAAAGATTTAATAGGAACCCATTAAATAGGCAAGTTTTTCCACTCAGAGGGGTGGGTATATGGAACAAGCTGCTAGAAGCTTGTTCCATATAGTTCTTTAGTAACTTGTCAGTTTCTTTGCTGAACTAAATTAAGGCGCATGTTGCAATCAAAAGCGCTTGAACAATCGGTTTGGGAAGAAAGGTGAGGCAGGTACTATATCGACTTTGAAAAGACATTTGGACAGGTACATGGATAGAAAGGTTTACAGGGATGTGGGCCATACGTGGGCAGGTGGGACTAGTATAGATGGTGCATACAGGTCAGCGTGTGCATTTTGGGTCAAAGTGCCTATTTCCATGCCTATATAATAACTGAATCAAACAGTGTTACCTGAATTCCTCCCCGATCCTCATTACCAGCCATCCCATCCACCTCATCCATGATTAATGCGTGTTTGGTACTTAGCAATGAAGTTCCTGACATTAATAAGAGTTTAAAAAATGAATTAATCATACGCAATGTAGTGCCAGCAACATCTTAGTAAGTCCTGATCTAAACCTTGCACATAGAGTACATACCAGAGCAGTAGCCTTTGATGCTGGTGTTGTTCACTGATTCTGCTATCACTTCTTTCAATGTGTTCTTGCTGCGAGTGTCACTGGCATTGAGTTCAACATAGTTGTATCCCAGTTCCTTCCAGACAAAGACACAATTGCAATTCATCAGTTTAAGAATAAACCCTGTTAAAGGGACATACGCTGTGCTGAACGACAGTCACAGAGTAGAAAGAATACAAAATGCTAAGATACTTCATATGACATACAGCAAATGAAGAAATGAAGAGAATCATGGTTTACTTAAAAATGTTAATTCATTTGAACTCCAATCTCTCCACTCTTCCAAACCCCAGCTCCTGATCACTCCCTAAGTTAAACTCTTCCATTTCAGAGTTCCCACAGCCCCCAAATCCCACTATGAAACACGAGATCGTCACAATATCTAGCACATCAGTCATCACATGTCCCCCAACGAAACTGAAGATCGGTAAACATGCATATCTCCAGAAAAGTTAAAGATCATTGTGTATTAAGCAGATCAAATTTAAATTACAGGTAGTTCCTTTATAATGTGCGTTTCCATAACACAAATTGGATATAATGCAATTGATAAATTAGGGAACCATTACTGGTATTACACAAGACAAATTAGTTGTAACATAATTTCGGATTGGAGCTAAAAAAATTACAAGTTGTTTTGGAAACAGATAAGCAGAAAAAAAAGTTGTCCTGGAAAAACGTCTTGGTATTACTCTCACGCATACCAAATTAGTGAAAAAAAATCTACGATTGCTATCTAGTCAAATCATACTACACACAAGTACAATCAAGTCATAGGCAAGTACATCATGTAATGCAAAGAGAAACACAAACGAGTGCAGAATATAATGAGTTCAGAATATAATGTCATAGTTACAGAGAAAGTGTAGATTTAGCAAAAGGTCCAAGAGCCACAATGAGGTAGGTTGGGAGGTTGGAACTATACCTTTAGCTTACAAGAGCCTGTTCAGTAGACTTATAACAGAGGGAGAAGAATACGTTTGTGAATCTGGTTGTACGCACTTTCAGGCTTTTGCATCCTTTGCCTGATGGGAGAAGGGAGAAGAGAGAATGACCAGGATGCAAATGGTCCTTTATTATGTTGGCTTCTTTCTCCAAGGCGACAAAGTGTAGATGGGGATCCTGGGGTATGGGAAGGAGGTTGATTTTACGTGATGGGCTGAGCTACATTCACTACTCTGCAATTTCATGATAGTTTCATTGCAACTGGCCATTAAAATTGACAAGTATTCGCTTCTATTGACACTTATGCAATGAAACCTTATTAACCAATAACGTATTGCCTACTATTTCAGACTGAAAGAGCAAAATTATACTTATCGTTATTATAAAGATCTTTATTTTTGAAAATCCCATGGAGGATAAAAACTGAGTCTGAAACTCTGTACCCCCCTAACCTCTTCTCCCCCATTGACACAATTGCTTGTATAACGCAATTTTCCATGGTTATGGTTTATTAGGAATACAACCATTGCATTATAACAGAACCACCTGTATGCACAGAAAGACACTGTACTCTGGCTCTCAAACCTGGAGCCCTACACACATTTTTGATCCCGCAACAGGAGATCCAGCTAAGCTAGATAGGAGATGCAGAGAGGAGCAATGACCAGATCATACTGTTAGAATAAAGAGCAATGAACAATGACATCAACCAGACAGGGAGAATATTAGATGGCAGCCTATGGGGGTAAAAAAGGGTACTCAGCAGAAATGGAGATAATTAGTTGCACTTTTATGCAGTACAGCAGAAATAGAAGCATTTGCGGTCAGAAGGTTTCTACAAGAGACAAGTTCCTCCCCCACCCCGCATCCCCCAATATTAGCTTAAAAAATAACATTAATGTACAAATGGAAGACCACAAATACGTTATTCCTGAATAATTGGATCAATTGGTCCAAAAGGTCCCATCATAATCCTCTCATTGGGAGAGAAAGCTAATGCAAATATAGAGGATCCAAAGTTCAGAGAGTTGGTTGAAAGATTGCACAGTATATTAATGTTTTCTCATTCAACACAACAAACAATTGACTAAAGATTGTGCATCAATTAGCAAACATACAAATTACACAAATTAGATGCACTCATCACTAAACAAAAGAAGAAATGCAACGTTTGTATTTGGGCATTAGCTTTATCCAGTTACTGTAACATTGATCAATTTGCAGGATCTGCAGCAAAGGTTCCAGTTATATGCTTTGGCAAACAGAATTCTTACCACCAACAGTTTAATTTGTTTTAAGTTGCTGAATGTAAGCAGCCAGATTCAGAATATATAAGTGCTCAGAATACTACCCCTTTTACTTTCTAAAGCTTAAGCAATACGAAAAAGTGAAACAAGGAACTGCAGATGCTAGTTTACAAAAAAAGACAGTGCTGGAGTAACTCAGCACGACAGCCAATGTTTCTGGAGAATATCATACAAAAAAAAAAAAAAAAGTGCTGGATAACTGCAGAAAAACAAAGTGCCTCGAGAATCATTTCTTTACCAAATTTATCATGCGATATAAACTTCACTGAAAAGGCCAATAGTCCTCCATTCTCCATTGCTCAAGAAACCATTAGTTTCTTACTTGGGAAATCAAGGGGCATACCGGGCCATTCCAGAGGAAAGCGAGAACTAACACATTACTGTGGATATGGGGTCATGCAGAATTCATCGGGTGAGGATATATTTGGCCTAATGGAGATTGGTAAACATTTATTATAGCATTCTTGTAGTTTGTGCTCAATATCATGGATATTGATGAATGTAAAATGTGTTTAATCAACCGAATTTAAATTACCAAACAGACTTGTGGGATTGAAATTCATATTTCTAGATCATTGGACTTCAAACAATCCAACAACATAACCATGAAGCTACCACAACCTTTAATGGCATCACAATGGATTTGGATTCGGTCTCATTGCTAGATTCATTGCACTGATTTGTGGCTGCTGAATACAACGCCTGCATTATAAAAAGATGCTGCATGTGAATTATAGAAGAGAAACTCATGTTGTCCCAATACTCAAGTATTCTTACCTTACATACAAGCGCAGCTGTGGTTGTTTTACCTATACCAGGAGGACCAGACAGCAGAGCAGCTTTGAAACTTGAACCATTGTCCTTCCCACCAAATTTGCTGAATTTCACTGTACAATGAACACAAAATGCCATTTGCACACATTACATTTAAGCTGGAATCGTGCATAAAGTATATCGTTTTTTTTGTAAGAATGCCCAACAATGTATTCTTGAGGGTAGACACAAAATGCTGGAGTAACCCAGAGATCCTTTCATTAGGAATAACTAGATTGAGTGGATTTTGTTTTTAGGCAAAATACCTGGGAGGAGAAATAAGAATTTATTCCACGTTATATCTTGAATGCGCAAGGTTTTCTACACAATACCCTGTTGTGCAGAAAAGCCAAACCACTACTTGCAGGGGTCTTGTACAGCCTTAGATATCCTTAGGAATACTCCTGAATGGGATATGAAATTTCCCCATTTCTGACGTGTTTTGATTTATCATAAATGGGGTGGAGAAATATGGAACTCAAATGTTGAAATCTTGAGCAAAACACAGGTGCTGGGCCAACTTAACAGGTCAGGCTACATCTCTGGAGAATATGGATAGGTGATGGTTTGGGTTAGGATCCTTGTTAAGGTGTGGAGTTTGGGGAACACAGTAACTTCACTACAGTGCTGAGATTTGCTATCTCAAGTTACTGAACAATTCATACGACTTGTCAAATTTCTTCAATCCCCTCCCCTGTGACATAGTTACATTTAAAATCGGGGTCTTTGGGAACAAATCACCTTCCACAAGTTTGTCCCACACTTCCTCCAGATATATTGCCCTCGTATCAGCTTCTTGAATTCTGTCCTTTTGTTTAGTGTAGTTTAGAGATATAGCATGGAAACAGACTCTTTGGCTCATCGAGTCAACACTGACCAGCAATCACCCTTACACTAGTTATATCCTACACACTAGGAACAATTTAGAGAAGCCAATTAATCCACAAACCTGCTTGCCCTTGGGATGTGGGAGGAAACCCGAGCACCTGGAGAACACCCATGCGGTCACAGGGAGAACGTACAAACAGACAGCACCTGTAGACAGGACCAAACCTGGGTATCTGGCGCTGTGCGGCAGCAACTCAACCGCTGCTTCACTGTGCCGCCCCATTTGTGGAGCCTCACTCTGCCCTCACCCATTTGTGGAACCCCACCCTCTCCATGGGTGGCTGTGCCTTCAGCTGCCTCAAGCAGGAATTCAAATGACATTACTGAGCAAAGAAACAGCATCACTCTCACCTGCAGGTTTGCTGCCTCCAATGTAGTTTGAATGCCACTTTTTCAGCCAGCGGACCAATTTATTTGCACAACTCTGTTCCCCTTGTTGCCCTATTATATTCTTCAGCGCTGCGGGTCTGTATTTATCCACCCACAACAAACTATACTCCTTCACCAACTTCTGGGGCTGGCGATCACACTTTGATGTGGAATTATTGGCGGAGGTTTTAGCTCCAAATGAAATGCTCCTCAAACATCCTGAAGTTTCGCCGTTCTCTGCTGCAGGGCTGCTCTTTTTATGCTCTTTTTGTTTTATTGATGGTGGCGAGATGTTTTTAGTATGCTCATTTTTGTCCGATATCTTCGCAGATTCTAGCACTTTGGATTTTGTCTTTCTAACCTGCAATTTAAAAAATAAAAAAGGGTGATTCTTTTTTTTAATTCGCAAAGGAAGCTTTATCATTAGCATTGATGTGTGTCTTGAACATGCATACAAAATCCAGTTTTACTAGTTATTCGCTCAAATGCCTGGATTAAGGGTCTGGGCATTTTACTTGTCAAGCTTCTATTGCATTCAATTCCTTTAAAAATGCACCACAATTCCCACAAATGTTTCAGATTATTCAGACAAAGATAATTTGACTACAAACTTCATTACTCGGCACTCCACATGCTTCAGCTTTGGATTTTTTTAGGTAGGTATGATACTAACCCAATAGAGCAGGCACAACATTAGCGATGTAGTTTCAGAAATAAGCCAGAAAGCAGTTTTAAGAGAATTTAAGAGTCTTAAAACCACATATGTTCTTTTATAGTTACTAGGTTGAATCATTGATATGCAACTGTACGAGAAAACATTTGGATGAACATTTACGTTAAATTTATCATGATAATCCACAGGTGGTGCAAAGATCAACTTCAATCAAGTCGACTCCCTGGGGAGCTGTGCACGCGGCGGGAGAATCCCAGGGAGCCGCGCAGAGCGTAGAGACCAAGGACTCCCCCGCCCGGTGGGCCCGACTCACCTGCCGAAGAACCGTGACGCGGACCGGAACCCGCATGGTAGGCCTGACTCGCGCCCACACGCCTCCCAGGAGGCTGCGGAGAAACCGGTCGGCAAAGGGTGCCTGGGATAATGGAGTGAGGGCCTCGGCGGCCAATAAAGCCTCACGGCGGCAGCAAAACCTTGCAGGGTGCCCCGCGGTCGTCGTGAGGGAGGGATGGGGAACAACTGTGGAGGACCCAGTGTAGGGAGACCACCATGAGGGAGGTGAAAGAATAATGAAGGACCCGGCATGGGAGGACCGCCGTGAGGTGGGGGGGGGGGGGGGGGTGGAAGAGAACAAAGGAGGATCCGGCCGGGGTACATTGTAATTTTGTCAGCTCTGTATGTGGCGACTATTCGCATACCTCGGGTTTGGAAACCAAGAATTTCACTGTGCCTTGATATATGTGAAAATAAAGTATTCCATTCCAAATGACCTACATAACTGGAAAGAATTGAGAATGCTGTGCCACCAAGAGAGAAACAAAGTAAAATTATCACCGAATGTAGTTAACATATGTTGGAATTTGATCACCATGTGATAAAACATTGTAAATAATGACTACTTACTTCTTCAACTCAAAACAATAAAATAACAGTCATGTTTTTGTTTAAAGATACCAATCCTGATCAGCTCACAGCTTTCTTCCTCATGTCCTTGTGCAGGACACAAAACTAAAATGTTAGAAAGTACTTAGTCTCTTCAAAACTGACCTCTTCTTCAGCTGCAATGTCATACTTGGACCTCTTTCCTGGCATTCTACGAATCAGATTCAACAGCCCATCTTCATCGATTTGTTTTGTTCCAAAACTTTCAGCCTATATTATTTATTAAAAGAAATAAAATACTTAATTTGAATGAAAAAAGATCAACCCCATATCTGATGCTTTCAGGAAGCAACAAAGGACAAAATAACATCAGAAATTTGTAAAAGCAACAAAGAAGAAAAAACATCAAATTTCCAAGTTATATGATTACAGCATTGCACCAGTTTTTTGCGACGTTATTAAAGGTCACCAACACCAATGCTACTATTATCAGCAGTATTGAAATCTAGAGGTATCAATTGTAACTCATATTTTTACTGGTGGCATTCTCTACAAACAGCTACTCACTTTGTCGAGTTTTGATCGCCCACCATCGCGACCAGTCACCAGGTAATTTGTTTTCTTGCTAATATTTCCTGTCAGTTTCCCTCCATAGCGCTCAATTAAAGATTTTGCATCATCGCGTTCCATGGATTCCAAGACTCCCGTAATGACGAACGAAAGACCTTCCAGGCAATTTTCAGCTCCCTTAATGACAAGGATTTGTACAGTCATTATAATCGCAAAATGCAGACAATTCTATGCAGGAGGGCTCATAGTGTTGAAAGATGATATGACAGAGCAATGCAATAAACAAGAAGATAGGGAGGTAGAACTATCTCCTGTCAGAAGATGAGTTTTGTATCCTTTTTTAGGAGGACCCAAAATGTTGGAAAGGCCATCTCTTTTCTGGAAGCATTACACAAGCTTGGATGTGAGATTAAAGATCTTGTTAGAGGAAATGCCTCTTGGAGATGGTACTGGGGAAAATGAGAGCTCCCTTTATGTGCACTGGAGATAGAGTTTCTCGGATATTTATGGTTATAATACAAAATATTCAAATAACAAAATATCCTTATACGCCGATGATGTACTATTGTACATCACAAAACCACAAATTAGTATACCAAACATATTAAATTTAATTGAGGACTTTGGATCCTTCTCAGGATATAGAATAAATTGGAACAAAAGTGAAATTATGTCGATAAAACCAAAAGACTCAACACACCTCCGGAAATTCCCCTTTAAAATAGCCACAGAAAAATTCAAATATTTGGGAATTGAAATTACTAGAAACTACCATGATATGTTTAAAGCCAATTATAATCCCTTACTTAAGAAACTAAATAATTTGATTAAATTCCGGAAAACACTTCCGATGTCCCTAATAGGCAGAATAAACGCTATAAAAATGATCTTTCTACCACAAATCCTATACCTATTTCAATCAATACCTATATATCTCCCAAAAAAGTTTTTCAAAAAATTGGACTCAGACATTACAAATTTTATATGGGATTATAAATCCCATAGAATACAAAGAGCACACCTTAATAAACGAAAAGAGTTGGGTGGGTCTAGCGCTCCCTAATTTTATGTATTATAATTGGGCAGTAAATATTAAAAATATGATTCACCTGCTGGACAATTCTGCCCAGCAGGTGGACTGGATTGTAATGGAAAGAGAGGACTGCTCTCCGTGTAATATTGGAGCGACTCTCCTCTCACCAACACATTTGAATAACAAAAATTATAATAAAAATCCAATTATACATAGCACAATTAGAACATGGAAACAAATAAAACAGAATCTAAAATTAAGAAACCTATCTCTTTTAATACCAATAGTTAATAATCCATCATTTAAACCATCAATTATAGACAAATCATTTATACAATGGGAAAGAATGGGAATCAAAACGCTCGAAGATCTGTATGAATTGGGAAAATTACTATCATTTCAACAACTACAACTGAAATATAATTTGAAAAATAATCAATATTTTAAATATCTTCAAATTCGTGATTATCTGAAAAAATATACAAAGACTATCATAATATACCTACAGACTTACTGGATGAAGCAATGAAGACAAAGGCTGAATCAGCTAATCTAATATCGTACCTATATAACATCATCTTAAACATAGAAATACCCACAACTGATGGAATTAGAAGAGACTGGGAACAAGAATTAGCTATAAAAATTTCAAAAGAGAGCTGGGATAATCACTTACTACAGGTGCATAAATGTTCAATCAACGTACGACATACTCTCATCCAATTCAAAATATTACATAGACTATATTATTCAAAAACTAAAATAAATAAACTCTTCCCTAATGTTTCACCCATCTGTGATAAATGTCTGTGTCAAGAAGCTACCATAGCGCATTCTTTTGTTTTTTGTACAAAAATCCAAAAATTCTGGTATGAAATATTTGATATCTTTACAAAATTAATCAAAATAAAACTGGTACCAAAACCAGAATGGATCATTTTTGGAATATCGGCAGGTAACCCTGAACTAAACGTGTTTCAGAAGAATTTACTCAATTACGGGCTAATAATGGGAAAAAAGCTCATACTTAAATTCTGGAAAAATGCGCCCACACCAACAATAAAAATGTGGATATCAAATATGTTTGAAACACTACATCTGGAAGAGATGAGATTCCTCTTAGCAGGCAAAGCAGACCAATTCCAAAAGACGTGGTCTACGTTTTTGGAACTATTACAAGCATGAGGTGCAATAGTAATTTTAAAAATAAATAAATAAATAAATAGATAAATGGTGCCAGGATCTGGCAACGGGGGGTAAAACAACAAAAACAGACTTGGTTGGTAGTCCCCTTTCTGCAGAGTTTAATGTTATAATAGAGCGATTGTTTCTCCTTTCTTTTTCCTTCTTTTCTAGGGTCTACTTTCTTTCTTTACTTCCTTCTCTAACTTCTTTTCTAAGGGGCTTTCTTTTCTCAACACTCTCTTGCACCTTCACGACTCTTGCGCACTTTCCTTACTTCCTTTACTTCTATCTTTTTCTTAAAGCTCAAAAAATGAAGCGGTACAAAAAATGTATTAAGAGATATGTGTTGTGTATTATTGTAACTTACCGTACTTCTAATAAAAATAATAAAAAAAGAAAAAATAAATTTAAAAAAAAGATAAAGTTAAATAAACAGGGGTCGAAATTAACGGTTGCCCGGGTGCCAATGGCGATCTAAAGTCACGCCAGGCAACCTAAATACCATGCCATTTTGCCCGGCTTGGAAAGCACCCGGGACACCTATCGTTTAATTCTGAGTGGACCGCCCTCTCTATATCTCTCTCTCTCTCTCTCTCTCTCTCTCTCTCTCTCTGTCACTCTCCGTCTCCGCCCGCCATCCGTATCCGGGCAGCCAGTTCTCCGCTATCCGCCCGCCCCTCAACCGCCGGCACGGCAGGCCGCCTTGCACATGCGCACTGCTACGTCCTGAACATCCTCCCCCTGCACATGCGCACAACCACGGCCAGCACATCATCGGCCGCCCTGCACATTTGCACTTCCACGGCAACTGGTCGGCACCGTGTATTTTCTCCCTCCCTTTGCATTGTGGGAGATCTGGTCGCCATTGCTGTCCAGTCACCGCCTCGCCGCAACCGCTGAAAACCAACGCAGTATCACTCGCTGGAGCTGGAGTAACTCCCTGGAGCAATTCTTGCTTCTTGGTTTCCTGGTCCAAACGGAATTTAAACAGCCTATTGCACTTTATCTGTTTATTTATTGTGTATATATATATGGTCTGTGGTATATAGACATACTGAACTTTTATCTCCAGTTCTGTATTATGATTACATATTCTGTTCTGCTGCAGCAAGCAAGAATTTCATTGTCCTATCTGGGACACATGACAATAAAACTCTCTTGAATTGGACTTAAGCAAAAAAGGGTTCTTGGGGAAAAAAGAGCAACCTTAAATTTAGTTGCGTCTAGTTGGGTAACTGGTAGGGTGAAGACTATTCCATGCTTTAATTGTGCGGGGGAATTCCATGGAGCAGCCAGCATCTCTGGATAGAATAAATTGGGTTGACGTTTCGGGTAGAAACCCTTCTTTACATTTCCTTTTTAGTTTAATTTAAAAATACAGCGTGGAAACAGGCCCTTCGGCCCACCAAGTCCACGCCAACCACTGCTCACCTGTACACTAGTTCTATCCCACACATTAGCGACGCAAGTCAAGAGTGTTTTATTCTCTCACGTCCCAGTTAGAACAATGAAATCCTTACTTGCACAACAGAATATGTAAACATAGTACTCTGTAAACAATGTTATAAACGAGAAAACGTGTGTGTGTGTGTGTGAGAGAGAGAGAGAGAGTGAGAGAGAGAGAGAGATACACACGCACACACACACACAATTTCCCTCCTGGGATTAATAAAGTTCTATCGTATAGTATCGTGTGTGTAGGAAGGAACTGCAGATGCTGGTTTAAACTGAAGATAGACACAAAAAGCTGGAGTAACTCAACAGGTCAGACAGAATCTCTGGACAAATGGAAAATATTACGTTTTGGGTTGGGTCTGAAAAAGGTTCCTGCACACCTTTGGAATGTGGAAGGAAACAAGAGCGTCCGGAGAAAACCCATGCGATCAAAGGGAAAAGGAGCAAACTCCATCCAGACAGCACCCACATTCAGGATCAATTCCGGGTCTCTGGCAATTTTAGGCAGCAACTTTATGGCCAATGTACTGCCCCATAGTCTTGAACTGAATTAAACCATACAGTTGCTGTAATGGGGGACATACGTCACTTAGAGATTTAAGACTGAAAATGGATATTTTCATTTTTTTAGTAACCAAAGTTATCAACGTGTAATTTTTTGTGTGTTGGAAAATAAAATATAATGGCACAGCTGGTGGACTTGCTGCCTCACATGCCACAAATCTGTATTTGATCCTGTCCTCGGGCACAGTCTGTGTTGAATTTGCACATTCTCCCTGCAAGCATGTGGGTTTCCTCCCACATCCCAAAGACACATTGGCTTTGTAGGTTAACTTGTCTCTGTAAAATTGCCCCTAATGTGTAGGGAGTGGGTGAGGAAAGTGGGATAACAGAACTTGTGTAAATGGGCAGACAAAAATGCTGGAGAAACTCAGCGGGTGTGGCAGCATCTGTGCAGCGAAGGAAATAAGCAACGTTTCGGGTCGAGACCCTTCTTCGGACTGATGTGAGGGGGGGGGGAAGAAAGTGGAGGAGAAAGCAGGAGAAAGAGGGGGAAAGGAAGAGGCAGATACATTGGGCTGAGGGAGAGCTGGGAAGCGGAGGAGAAAGCAGGGACTACCTAAAATTGGAGAAGTCAATGTTCATACCGCTGGGGTGTAAACTGCCCAAGTGAAATATGAGGTGCTGCTTCTCCAATTTACGGTGGTCCTCACTCTGGCCTAGGAGGCGGCCCAGGACAGAAAGGTTAGATTCGGAATGGGAGGGGGAGTTGAAGTGCAGAGCCACTGGGAGATCAAGTTGGTTATTGCGAACCGAGTGGAGGTGTTGGGCGAAGCGATCGCCAAGCCTACGCTTGGTCTCTCCGATGTAGAGCAACTGACACCTAGAGCAGCGGATGCAATAGATGAGGTTGGAGGAGGTGCAGGTGAACCTCTGCCGCACCTGGAAAGACTGTTTGGGTCCTTGAATGGAGTCAAGGGGGGAGGCAAAGCGACAAGTGTAGCATTTCCTGCAGTTGGAAGGGAAAGTGCCAGGAGAGGGGGAGTGGTTTGGGTGGGAAGAGACAAATTGACCAGGGAGTTACAGAGGGAGCGGTATCTGCGGAAAGCCGACATGGGAGGAGATGGGAAGATGTGGCCAGTGGTGGGATCCTGCTGGTAGACAAAGCTGGAGAAAATCAGCGGGTGAGGCAGCATCTATGGAGCGAAAGAATAGGCGACGTTTCGGGGAGAGACCCTTCTTCAGACTGATATCGGGAGGGGCGGGGGGGGCGGGAAAAAGAAAGGAAGAGGCGGAGACAGTAGGCTGTGGGAGAGCTGGGAATGGGAGGGGAAGGAGGGAGAAAGCAAGGACAACCTGAAATTGGAGAAGCCAATGTTCATACCCCTGGGGTGTAAACTACCCAAGCAAAATATGAGGTGCTGTTCCTTTAATTTGCGGTGGGCCTCTTTCTGGCCATGGAGGAGACTCAGGACAGAAAGGTCGGATTCGGAATGGGAGGGGGAGTTGAAGTGCTGAGCCACCGGGAGATCAGGTTGGTTATTGCGAACTGAGTGGAGGTGTTGTGCAAAGCGATAGCCAAGCCTGCACTTTGTCTCACCGAGGTTGATCATACGCTGGAAGTGGAAAGAAATAATAGAAATTGCATTCATTGCAACGTGTAAAAAGAGATGAGATACTGTATTGTAATTTTGCTGCCTGTCATTGTGGTATATATCATGTCTTGATTGGTGAATATGTTTAGTTTGTGACTTTATTTGAAGCAGAAATAATATGTGAATGCTTCATTGACCATAATTCCGACTGGTAACTATGCACTGCGTCCAGGCACATTATCGCACGCGTCACGCAAGCCGTCCTAAATGACCACCTAAACTGTCATTTGGCAACTTAAAAAGCTGCCGAGGTTGCAACAGGGAAAAAAAGTTAAATGAGAGCCCTGAATAAGGAATAGAACATAGAACAGTACAGCACAGGGACAAGCCTCTCTGCCCAGAAGCAGTGCATTCCAGGCAACTGCCACCTTTGTGTGTAAAAAAATGTCCCACTTGCCCTTTAAACTTCCATCCCCTAACCATAAAACTATGCCCTCCAGTATTTAACATTTCCACTCTGGAAAAAAGATTCTGAATGTCTACCCCAACTGGGCCTTTCATCATTTTATAAACCTATCAGGTCTCCCCTCCTGACTATCAGACTCCTGAACGACTGCTTTGAAACTTCTAGTTCATTCTGATCAAAAGGTACAATATTTACTATTATATAATAAAAACTATAATTTCAGTCACATTAAACCAATTCTTCACTTGAACATAGAACAATACAGCACAGGAACAGGCTCTTTGATCCACAATGTTTGTGCCGAACATGGTACCAAACCAACTCTTTTCTGCCGCACATAATCCATACCCTACCACTGCCCACAGATCCAAATGCCTTTCCAGAAATCTCTTGACCATCACCACCCCTAAAAAATGTTCCAGGCACTCACTACCTTCTGTGTTTAAAATAACTTTCCCCGTACATCTTTTTTCCTGCGAAAAAAAAGTTCTAACAGTCTACCCTATCTATGTTCTCTTAAATTTATATATTTCTATCAAGCCTCTCCCCAACCCCCAATGGTCCAGAACAAAAAACCTTGAAGACCATTGAAGACTGAAAAGGGTGAATTTATTATGGGGTACAAGGAAATGGCAGATGAGTTGAACAGGTACTCTGAATTCATCTTCTCTAAGGAGGACACAAACAATCTTCCTGATATAGTAGTGGCCAGAGGATCTGGGGTGACAGAGGAACTGAAGGAAATTCGCATTAGGCAGGAAATGGTGTTGGGTAGACTGATGGGACCGAAGGCTGATAAATCCCCAGGGCCTGGTGGTCTGCATCCCAGGGTACTTAAGGAAGTGGCTCTAGAAATCGTGGACGCATTGGTGATAATTTTCCAATGTTCTATAGATTCAGGATCAGTTCCTGTGGATTGGAGGGTAGCTAATGTTATCCCACTTTTTAAGAAAGCCGGGAGAAAGAAAACAGGGAATTATAGACCAGTTAGCCTTACATCAGTGGTGGGGAAGATGCTGGAGTCGATCATAAAAGATGAAATAGCAGCACGTTTGGATAGCAGTAACAGGATCGGTCTGAGACAGCATGGATTTACGAAGGGGAGATCTCTAGAATTTTTTGAAGATATAACCAGGATAATGGACAAGGGAGAACCAGTGGATGTAGTGTACCTGGACTTTCAGAAAGCATTGGATAAGGTCCCACATAGGAGATTAGTGGGCAAAATTAGAGCACATGGTATTGGGGGTAGGGTGCTGACATGGATAGAAAATTGGTTGGCAGACAGGAAACAAAGGGTAGGAATTAACGGGTCCTTCTCAGAATGGCAGGCAGTGACTAGTGGGGTGCCGCAACTCAGTGCTGGGACCGCAGCTATTTACAATATATATTAATGATTTGGATGATGGGATTAAAAGTAACATTAGCAAATTTGCAGATGACAACGCTGGGTGGCAGTGTGAACTGTGAGTAGGATGCTATGAGAATGCAGGGTGACTTTGAAAGGTTGAGTGAGTGGGCAGATGCCGTTTAATGTGGATAAATGTGAGGTTATTCACTTTGATGGCAAAAACAGGAAGGCAGATTATTATCTAATTAGTGCAAGTTGGGAAAGGGGAAGTACAATGGGATCTGGGGGTTCTTGTTCATCAGTCACTGAAAGTAAGCATGCAGGTACAGCAGGCAGTGAAGAAAGCGAATGGCATGTTAGCCTTCATAACAAGAGGAGTTGAATATAGGAGCAAAGTTGTACAGGGCCCTAGTGAGAGCACACCTGGAGTATTGTGTGCAGTTTCGGTCTCCAAACTTGAGGAGGGGCATTCTTGCTATTGAGGGAGTGCAGCGTAGGTTCACACGGTTAATTCCCGGGATGCCGTGACTGTCATTTGTTGATAGATTGGAGCTGCTGGGCTTGTATACTCTGGAATTTAGAAGGATGAGAGGCAGCTCTCATTGAAACATATAAGATTATTAAGGGTTTGGACACACTAGAGGTAGGAAACATGTTCCCAATGTTGGGGGAGCCGAGAACCAGGGGCCATAGTTTAAGAATAAGTGGTAAGCCATTTAGAACAGAGAGGATGAAAAACTTTTTCACACAGAGAGTTGTGTGTGTGTGGAATTCTCTGCCTCAGAGGGCGGTGGAGGCGGGTTCTCTGGATACTTTCAAGAGAGTTAGATAGAGCTCTTAGGGATAGCAGAGTTAAAGGATATGGAGAGAAGGCAGGAACGGGATACTGATTGTGGATGATCAGCCATGATCACATTGTCACATTGGCTCAAAGGGCCGAATGGCCTACTCTTGCACCTATTGTCTATTGATGGGTAGACAGAACAGCAAGTAATACTCCAAATGTGGCCCAACCGATGCTTTTCTAAAGATGTAACATCACTTCCTGATACTTATACCCAATGCCCCAACCAAAGGAGGCAAACATATCATACGCCTTCTTTACCATTCTATTTACTTGCATTGCCACTTTGAGACAAGGGACTTAAACCCCAAGATCCCTCTGTACACCAGTGATAAGGGCCCTGCTGTTAACGGCATATTTTTCTCTGCATTTGACCTTTGAAAACACAATAGCTCACACCTGCCCAGATTAAACTCCATCTGCTATTTCTATGCCCACATCTATTACTGATCTCTATCCTGCTGTGTTCATTGATATCCTTCATGGGGCTTTTTCACGGGGCGACTTGACGCAAGAGTTAACCAGAGTTTAACATCGTGGGAACCTCGTGCGATAACAGTACGGCATTCGTGGACCACCGTGGCGCTAACGGAAGGTAATCGTGTAACTTGGTGACTCGGGAGAAAATTCAAGCAAGTTTGAATTTCTCCAAGAGTGACTTGTACACTTGTGGTTGAGCATTGCAACATTATATGAACGTAGTGGCCAGTGCGATATCCGTGCGATATCCGTATTAACTCTTGCGGTTACCGTGGGAACTCCTGCGAACGGTGAACCCGGAAGCTGGACAGAGGGGACAGAAGGTGAGTAAAAATTGTCTTCTGTGGGATTGAATTTAAAAAATAAAGATTTGCATCCACATATGGACATCAACTTATTCATGAGTTATGTTAATGAGATTCAAGAAAATAACTATAATCTTTAAAGGGACTTTAAAATGGACTTTATTGAAAGGTCCCGCATTTTTATGGTCCGTGAGAAATTTTTCACATGTACTTCTTTGAGAGATACAGCTCGGAGTCCTCGCCGACTAGCGATGGATGCCTTTCCGAAGCAGGGTCCGGAACGCTACCAATCAATGTTCTCCAGAGACCCGTGTAAGGAGTGAACTGCACATGCTGGTTTAAACCGAAGACAGACACAAAAAGCTGGAGTAACTCAGCGAGTCAAGCAGCATCTCTGGAGAAAAATAGCTGATGTTTCGGGACGAGTCATCTTCAGACTCAATTCCGATTAGGATGTCTGAAGAAGGGTTCCGATTCGAATCGCCACCTATGCTTTTTCTCCAGAGATGCTGCCTGACCCGCTGACTTATTCCAGCTTTTTATGTTTTTCTTCCCAGATCTGACTTACCTGCTGAGTTACACCAACATTTTGTGTCCTTTTGTGCGTATTAACCAGCATCTGCAGTTCCTTTAGACATTACCTAACTTCAGATTTTAGAGATATAGCGTGGAAACAGGCCCTTCGGCCCACCAAGTCCGCGCCGACCACCTATTCTTATCCGGCTTCAGAACGGTTCTTCCTTCCATTCGTTTGGGCACTGACCCGACCTACCAACCTACCTCAATGCGGACATTGGACTTTTCCCCCTGGAACTGTCCTGAAAACATATATTCTGAACTCTGGTATTTTCCTCTTCGCTCTACCTGGTGTTCTTGTGCATGTGTCGGAAGGAACAGCAGATGCCGGTTTAAAGAGAATGCTGGAGTAACTCGACGGTTCAAAATGCTGGAGTAACTCAACGGGACATGCAGCATCTCTAAAGAGAAGGAACGGGTGACGTTTCGGGTCGAGGCCCTTCTTCAGACTGTACGTGGCTTGGTTATATTCATGTATAGCATTATCTGATATGATTGTATAGCACGCAAACAAAAGTTTATTCCCTGCATAGAATCATACAGCGTAGAAACAGGCCCTTCGACCCAACTTGCCCACACCGACCAATATGTCCCATCTACACTCGTCCCACTTGCCCGCGTTTGGCCCATAACCATCTAAACCTATCCTATCCATGCTTCAGTCTAATGCGTCTTAAACATTGCGACAGTACCTGCCTCAACTACCTTAACGGATAGCTCATTCCATACACCCACCACCCTTTGCATAAAATAGTTACCCCTTAGGCTCTCATTAAATCATTCCCCCCGAACCTAAACCTGTATCTGCTGGTTATCGATATGAGACAATAATAACAAACCAAAGCGAGTTAGGACATCAACGGGGAGATCCTGGATAAACCCAAGGTAGCCACAAAATGGAGGAACTCAGCGCAACAGGCAGCATCTCTGGGGAGAAGGAATGGGTGACATTTCGGGTCGAGACCCTTCTGATATGCTGCCTGTCCCGCTGAGCTACAGGTTGTGTCTATCTTCGTTTTAATCCAGCATCTGCAGTTCCTTCCTGGCCGAACCCGATTGAAAGATGAGAGGTTGGGCGATAGAGCACTGGGTGTGACAAGGATCAGGCTTCAGTAAGCAAAGTAAAGAGAGGTGGCAACGTTATGGAAATGAAGCGGGTAATCCGAGTGATGGCGAGACGGTATCCTCTAATGTGTCGGAAAGAACTGTAGATGTTGGTTTGCGCCGATGATAGACACAGTAATACTGGAGACAGACATAAAATACTGGACGGGCAGCATCTGGATAAAAGGATTGGGTGACGTTTCGGGACGAGACTCTGAAGAAGGGTCTCGAACCAAAACGTCACACATTCCTTCTCTCCAGAGATGCTGCCCGTCCCGCTGTGTTACTCCAGCATTTCGTGTCTATCTTCCGTATGCTCTGTGATGGTCATCTCGGAGTCAAGTGGCAACTCTGGTCTGTAGACACGAGGAACTGCAGATGCAGGAATCACGAGCAAAACACAGAGCGTTGGACGAGCCTGACCCTTTGAGTTCCTCCATCACTTTGTGTTGAAGTCAGGTGTGGACATTGCTTGGCTCAGTCTCAGGCGCCGGCTAACTAGGAAGGTCGAGTCAAAGTCCAGCACTAACACTCAAGAAATAACGTTTGCGGCCTGATGTTCCCAATATTTAATTGAAATCATTAATAAAGTAAATAAATAGATACCGGTCTAATCAGTATCTACGGGATTGGACAGGCTAGATGCAGGAAGAATGTTCCCGATGTTGGGGGAGTCCAGAACCAGGGTCCCAGTTTTACAGTCTACCGTGGGAACTCTTTAACTCAGTAAAAAGTAAAGTAAAGTAGCCTTTATTGTCATATCAGCGCACAGGCAGCAGTTGATTGTTGCTCTATTCAGTTTCCCAGGGGGTCGGGACGGGACTGGAGTTGGGAGGGAAAGGTGGGGGAGTCGAGGGAGAGGACGGGGAGACAGATGGGGGTGTCTTCATTTACTGGCGGTGGGTGTCTGTCACTGAAACAGGCAGGTGAGATTTCACATCTACCTTGTGTGTGCCTCTCTCTCTCTCTCTCCCCCCCTCCCTCCCTCTTACACAGGCTGAGAGACTCTGCCTCTGTGAGTGTACGTCTCTTTCTCCCCCTCTCCCACACACAGTAAGACCGAAGTACTGTGCTCAGTCCATCTGTGTCTCCCACATACACAGTAAAACATGTCTCCAAATGAGCCAATTCAACCAAGGGAGGATATTTATAGTGTGTGAAAAAAAAGTGACATCATTTGTGCCACGTGATGATTTAACAACACTTCACAATGTTCATTCAAGATTTAACGGGAAAGCTCGGGAGACGGACAAGTCACTCGCACAAATAACAGAAATGCCGAGTACCGTGGGAACTCTTTATCTACCCCCCGTTATATCGTGTGATATCGTGCTAGACCACGACCACTTCACTCTGGTTACATCTTGCGTCAAGTCGCCCCGTGAAAAAGCCACTTCACTGTTCACAATTCCACTGTGTTGCCTGGAAACGTAATTCTGAAGTACACTTTCGTCCATGTCATTTATAAATCAGAGGTCCAGCATTGATCCTTGTGGAAGACATACTGGTCATAGACCCCCCCCCCCCCCCAGCCAAATAGTCAAAAAGGTTAGAATTTCCATCCACTGTTGAAATGCACAAAGTTTTTCTTGAAGAATATTATGAATTCAATGGTTCATTAATACAATTATTCAAGATCCATGAAACCAATGGAGATAACACGTACTAAGATCAACCATGGTTCTGCATTTAAATACAAACTATATACATATATATGGGCAACACATACAATAAAACAATGCAATGGCCTTTGAGTGTATTTGATCAATGCAAATGAACCTCTGTACAAATAACCATCCTACACTGGGTTTCAAACAAGTTGTCATTGAAATTCTAAAAAATATTGTTAATAAATGTTGTTGCTATCGTACCTGGGGGATTTCCTTTGACCCCAAAGCTCGTGGGCCATCACGATTTAAAAAGCTGCGATAGGCTAAGTAATTCTGACGCTTCTTTTCAGTATCCTCTGGGCTCTTGGACTATAGAAACAAAGATGCAAGTACAATTCACAAAACTACCCCAAACAGATTATCTACCAAATTCATACATTTCTGCTTTAGATTTTTCAAAAGGAAAAAACATCATCCTATCACAACTACAGAGCAGTCCTGAACTACTTTCTACCTCATTGGTGACCCTTGGACTATCTTGGATTGGACTTTGCGAGCTTTACCTTGCACTGAACATTATCCCCTTATGTATCTATAAACTGCAAATGACTCAATTGCAATCACGTATTGTCTTTCCGCTGAGTGGATAGTGCGCAACAAAATGTTTATCACTGTAATTCGGTTATAGTGACAATAAAATAAACTTACAATTCAATTCAATTCAATTCAACTTTAATGTCATTGCACAAATACTGAGTATGGGTACAACGAAATGCAGTTTTGCGTCAGTCCATAGTAGTAGTGCAATATAGAAATTAAAAAAAAAAAAAAGAGGATACAGAAAGAATAATAAAGAAACTTACAATAAAGAAAGTAGAATAAAACTAATTAAACACATTCCGCAAGTCTCTGAAAACACAACAAACTCAGCAATACATAAAACAGACTTGCCCACTGGCTGTTAGAGAAACCTTAATACATTTATTTAGTATATTTGACTCATGTCAATTGTGTCCATCTTTAATCTCTCAAAATCTAAATCAACCCTTCTTTAATAGCAGCAAATTTGGAAAGTTCAAGTGGTTTCCGTTTAATGGGTCCAATGCCAGAATCATACTTTCCTTTTTTCCCCCATTTGCTCACCCAAGCAATTTCTGAACTGTGACCCAGTAAAAAGTACATGGAGTCACAATGCTAAATCTGGTAATGCTGTGGGTGGTTCTCCAAACCTACTGCCCAGTAACTACAAGATGGGTGGGGACCAGGCAAAAGAAAGTTCATTAGTCAGAAATCTATTTTTCACCTTTGTGTGAAGGAAATCATAATGTGAAATAATATAGCAGGCACCCAACCCAAAATACAGCAAAATGCTTCCTACCTCAGGTTTACTTGGGGATACTTTCTCCTTAGTGTTTGGTGAAACAGTTTGTTCCTCCTCCTTTCGAAAAACTTTCTGCTCACTTTTCTTTGAAGAACTAGTTTGCTCCTTTTTGGGAGAAATCTTTGTTTCCGCTTTCTTTGAAGAAAGGGTTTTCTCCTCTTTCCTGGGAGAAATTCTCTTTGCTCGGTGTGGCTTCGTTGGACTGTCCCTTATTACCTTAACCGTCTCTTCTTTACGCTTCATGTGGGCTACTTTTGCACTTAATTTTCCTGGGGATGCTTTATTAAGTGACTTTTCCATATTAGTACTTGAAGATTCCGTTGAACGTTTGGAAGAAATCCTCGTGCTCTGAGATTTACTGAACTTTTCACTGCAGTTCTTCACGTTATCAGCTTCATTCAACATCTTAGCTGAAAATTAACATAGAGGTTTATTAGTGGTACACCAAGGCATGGAGAAGAGTAGGTGGATCCCTTTCCCAAGACATGGCTAGCAAAGGAGCAACGGTCACTCTACTCCAGAAATGCACTAAACAGCACACTTGGTGACTTGGTAGTTTGGATTCAGAACAGGCCCGCCTCTGTTGTTTGTGATGTGCATAAATAACTTGGCTGAAAACGTAATTAAATTGGTTAGTAACTTTGTGGATGACAAAACATTGGTGGAATTGCAGGGCTCTCACTTAACTTTTTTTCTGTTTCCAGCCGGGCAACCTAGGCAGCTTTTTAGGTTGCCAAATGAAAGTTTAGGTGGTCATTTAAGACGGCTTGCATGACGTGTGCGATAATGTGCTCGGACGAAGTGCCTAGTTACCAGTCAGAATTATGCTCAATGAAGCATTCACATATTATTTCTGCTTCAAATAAAGTCACAAACTAAACATATTCAGCAATCAAGGCATGATATATACCACAATGACATGCAGCAAAATTATAATATAGTATCTCAACTCTTTTTCCACGTTGCAATGAATGCAATTTCTATTATTTCTTTCCACTTACAAACAAAAATGTTGGATTATTCAGCATATGATCAACTTCGGTGAGACCAAGCGCAGGCTTGGCGATCGCTTCGCACAACACCTCCACTCAGCTCGCAATAACCCGGTGACTCAGCACTTCAACTCCCCCTCCCATTCCGAATCCGACCTTCCTGTCCTGGGCCTCCTCCATGGCTAGAGTGAGGCCCACCGGAAATTGGAGGAGCAGCACCTCATATTTCGCTTGGGTAGTTTACACCCCAGCTGTATGAACATTGACCTCCAATTTCAGGTAGTTCTTGCCTTCTCCCTCCTTCCCCTCCCATTCCCAGCTCTCCCACAGCCTCCTGTCTCCGCCTATTCTTTTCATCCCCCCCCCGACAATAGTCTGAAGAAGGGCCTCGCCCCGAAACATCGCTTATGCCTTCGCTCCATAGATGCTGCCTCACCCGCTGATTTTCTCCAGCTTTGTATACCAACGGGATCCCACCACTGGCCACATCTTCCCATCTCCTCCCCTGTCGGCTTACCGCAGAGACCGCTCCCTCTGTAACTCCCTGGTCAATTTGTCCCTTCCCACCCAAACCACCCTCTCTCCTGGCACTTTCCCTTGCAACCACAGGAAATGCTACACTTGTCACTTTACCTCCATTGACTCCATTCAAGGACCCAAGCAGTCTTTCCAGGTACGGCAGAGGTTCACGTGCACCTACTCCAACCTCATCTACTGCATCTGCTGCTCTAGGTGTCAGCTGCTCTACATCGGTGAGACCAAGCGTAGGCTTGGCGATCGCTTCGCCCAACACCTCCGCTCAGTTCACAATAACCAACCTAATCTCCCAGTGGCTCAGCACTTCAACTCCCCCTCCCATTCCAAATCCGACCTTTCTGTCCTGGGACTCCTCCATGGCCAGAGTGAGGCCCGCCTTAAATTGAAGAGCAGCACCTCATATTTCGCTTGGGCAGTTTACATCCCAGCGGTATGAACATTGACTTCTTCAATTTCAGATAGTCCCTGCTTTCTCCTCCCCTTCCCAGCTCTTCCTCAGCCCACTGTCTCCACCTCTTCCTCCCCCTCCCCCCACCCTCACATCAGTCTGAAGAAGGGTCTCGACCCGAAACATTGCCTATTCGCTCCACAGATGCTGCCTCACCCGCAGAGTTTCTCCAGCACTTTTGTCTACCCAGTCACACAAGTTCTGTTATCCCACTTTCCTCATCCATTCCTTACACATTAGGGGCAATTTTACAGAGACAAGTTAACCTACAAAGCCAATGCGTCTTTGGGGTGTGGGAGGAAACCCACACGCTTGCAGGGAGAATGTGCAAATTCAACACACAGTGCCCGACAGGACAGGATCGAACACGGATCTCTGGCGTGTGAGGCAGCAAGTCCACCAGCTGTGCCACTATATTTTGTTTTCCAACACACAAAAAAAAATACCTTGATAACTTTGGTTACAAAAAAAAAAATATCCATTATCAGTCTTAAATCTCAATGTGACGCTATGTTCCCCTTTACAGATACTGTATGTTTTAATTCAGTTCAAGACTATGGGACAGTACATTGGCCATAAAGTTGCTGCCTAAAAGTGCCAGAGACCCGGAATTGGTCCTGAATATGGGTGCTGTCTGTATAAAGTTTGCTCCTTTTCCCTTTGATCACATGGGTTTTCTCCGGGTGCTCTTGTTTCCTTCCACATTCCAAAGGAGTGCAGGAACCTTTTTCAGATCCAACCCAAAACGTAATATTTTCCTTTTGTCCAGAGATTTTGTCTGACCTGTTGAGTTACTCCAGCTTTTTGTGTCTATCTTCAGTTTAAACCAGCATCTGCAGTTCCTTCCTACACACACGATACTATACGATAGAACTTTATTAATCCCAGGAGGGAAATTTTGTGTGTGTGTGTGTGTGTGTGTGTATATATATATATTACACACACACACACAGTTATATATTCATATATAAATATACACTGTTTTGTTTTCTCGTTTATAACATTGTTTACAGAGTACTATGTTTACATATTCTGTTGTGCTGCTGCAAGTAAGGATTTCATTCTTCTAACTGGAACACGAGAGAATAAAACACTCTTGACTTCCGTCGCTAATGTGTGGGATAGAACTAGTGTACGGGTGATCGGTGGTCGGCGTGGACTCGATGGGCTGAAGGGCCTGTTTCCACTCTGTATCTTTAAATTAAACGAAAAACACTAAAACCAGAGGAAATCTAAAGAAGGGTCTCGACCCAATTTCTTCTATCCAGAGATGCTGGCTGCTCAATGGAGTTCCCCCGCACAATTAAAGCATGGATTAGTCTTCAACCTACCATAGTTACCCAACCAGACGCAACTAAATTTAAGGTAGCTCTTTTTTCCCTCAAGAACCCTTTTTTACTTAAGTCCAAGTCAAGAGAGTTTTATTGTCATGTTTCTTGCTTGCTGCAGCACAACAGAATATGTAAACATAATACAGAACAAGAGATAAAAGTTCATTGTGTCTATATACCATAGACATACACAATAAATAAACAGATAAAGTGCAATAGGCTGTTATTTTTCAGAGTTTAGAGTTTGGTGGTAGAGGGTTCACTCCAGTTTAAATTCCATTTGGAATATTTTTTGAAGACCAGGAAACCAGGAAGTTACTCCAGCTCCAGGGAGTGATTCTGCGTTGGTTTTCAGCGGTCGCGGCGAGGCGGCGACCGGACAGCAATGGCGGCGAGATCTCCCACAATGCAAAGGGAGAGAGAAAGTGCCAGCCGCCAACCAGTTGTGGTGGCAGTGCGCATGTGCAGGGCAGCACATGTGCACAACCACATCCGATGATGTGCTGGCCGTGGTTGTGCACATGTGCAGGGGAGGATGTGCAGGCCGTGGCAGTGTGCATGTACAAGGCGGCAGGGGGAGGGGGAGAAAAAATACAGCCGCATAGAGATCAGTTACTAATATCAGCGGAGAAATGACAAAACAGTTGAAACCAGGCAAATGTGTGTTGCTGCCCTTTGGTAGGTCAAACACAAGGCAAAGGTATACAGTTAATTAGGTATGTTGCAAAGCCTACCTGAAGCGTCTTTGAAAATCTGCCGCTGCGTGTGTGCGCGATTTTGGCGCCGTTTAGAGGGGGCGGGTTTAAAACGCGATTTTCTCTAGGCTGTTCAAATCGAAGATGTTCAGCCTAGTTAATTATTAACGAAAAATCGCTGGAAGACCCCGTCGCAAAAGCTATTATTAGGTTTAAAGGCCTCGTATAATAGTTATAGTAGTTTAAAAATCAATCTCTAAACCCGCGACCGCCAGCAACCGCAGAGTCTCATAAAGCAAATAGCAGAAGTTAGGTTGTATATTTTTACATTAAAAAGGGCTTCTAAAGATCCCTTTATACAAAATTTAATATTGCGAGTAGCTCAATTTGGGCCCATTATATCGCGCAGTATTTTTCTGGGCATTTGGGGCACAAATCTACCGCAATGTGAACGTTCTAAACCAGCGCGTTCCACAGGGACCCACTGGAAAGCTGATTTAAATGGGCATTTATTTACAGCAATTGAACACTAAATTCCTTCCATTTGGTCTATAAATTAATGTAAATGAGATTTAAAAATCATGTTTTATTGTGAATTATTTGTGAATATTATTTGGACATTTAGGCTATTTAAAAATGTTAATAATTTATTAAGAAATGGATAGATGTTTAGATCTAGTAATTGAAGTCTGAAATTAGCTACAATTAGGTAACTAACTAATTATATGCTTTAATTTCAGGTCATCCAAGTAAGATTATTTTATATTTGTTTCAGAATGCTTCAATCTATGATAACTGAAAATTTCATTCAGTTCTCTTAATTTTTAAGAAAGTTATGGGCTTTTGACTGTTCACGATCACAACTTTTTTGTTATGTCCATAGAAAATCAATAGGGAACAAGATGCTCATTTCCGAGTATGAAAATGGCCATAACTTTTTAAATACTTGAGATATGAAAGTGAATTAGGTGTCAAATTAAACTTATTTTTATGCTTTATCTGATGGGATAAATTACAGACTTGATTTTTAAAATCTCAAAATTTTGTAACATTGCTAAGTTAATGGTATGAGCTTTGACAGCGTTGATATACAGAGGGAGCTTGAGTACAAGTCCATAGTTCCTGAAAGGAGCAACACAGGCAGATAAAAGTAGTAAAGAAGGCATGTTGCTTTCATGAGTCAGGGCACTAAGTATACAAGTTGGCAAGTCATACAGCAAATTGATTAAACTTTGGTTTGTCCACATTTGGAGTATTGTGTTCATTTTTGGACTCAACCATTACAGGAAACATGTGGAAGCTTTTGAGAGGGTGCAGTAAGGTTTACCAGGATGCTACCTAGATTAGGTTGCATTAGCTACAAGGAGACATCGGAGACTTTTTTTTTTGTCTCTGCAATGTCAGAACACGAGGGAGAACTGAGAAGACTTGATAGCAGCATTTAAGAGGATTTTCGACAGGCATATTAATATGCAGGGAATGGAGAGCTGTGGATCTGTGCCTGTGGATCAAGGCAATAGTTTAATTTGTCATCATGTTTGACACATGCATCGCGGATTGAAAGACCAGATCTTCTGTACAGTTCTATATTCTAATGGGCTAAGTGCCCTCCTTTGTCACAAGTAAATTTTAAATCCCATATTTCATTCATTTTGTCTGATCTGCCATTTCTCAACCCAAGATGTGCATTCAATAAACTCCATGTTTTTTGTTAAATTATATATCAAAATGGCAGATATTTCTATTGGGAGAATAAAGAAAGAAAACTGGGTAAACATGAGTGTCTGAAAAACAATGACAGGCACTCTTAGCACAGAACTCAAATTAGAGTCTCCTGCAGTCTACTCTAAAAACAAATGACTGACCCAAGGAGGCTGAAAATCAATGGAGTTGGTAGATTCAAAGTATTAAACAGAATTGACTCAGCAGTACTAGAAATAATGTAATTTTGCTATTTTTTTTAAAAACACATATTTACCCGAATGTTCTGCTGTCTGCTCATCAGCCGTTTTTCTAGGTTCAGCCTTTACAACCAAGGATAAAGAGAACTCCTGGCTTTCACGATCTGTCCGTGCCTGAAAAGGATCAGAATAAAGTCAGTCAGATTCAGTAATAGCTTCTAACTCACTATCAGACTCTTGAACATAGAAAATAGGTGCCAGGAGTAAGCCATTCGGCCCTACCAGCCAGCACCATCATTCAATATGATCATGGCTGATCATCTAAAATCAGTACCCCATTTCGGCTTTTTCCACATATCCCTTGATTCCCTTAACCTTAAGAGCTAAATCTAACGCTCTCTTGAAAACATCCAGTGAATCGGCCTCCACTGCCTTCTGTGGCAGAGAATTCCACAGATTCACAACTCTCTGGATGAAAAAGTTTTTCCTCATCTCAGTCCTAAATGGCCTACCCCTTATTCTTAAACTGGGAACCCTGGTTCTGGACTCCCCCAACATCGGGAACATTTTTCCTGTATCTAGCCTGTCCAATCCTCTAAGAATTTGATATGTTTCTATAAGATCCCCTCTCATCATTCTAAATTCCAGCGAATATAAGCTCAGTCGACCCATCATACGTCAGTCCCTCCATCCCGGGAATTAACCTGGTGAACCAATGCTGCATTCCCTCAATAGCAATAATGTCCTTCCTCAAGGAGATTAGGAGACCACAATTACACACAATACTCCAAGTGCGGTCTCACCAAGGGCCTGTACAACTGCAGTAGGACCTTCCTTTCTCCTAAACTCTCGCAATGAAGGCCAACATGCCATTGGCTTTCTTCACTACCTGCTGTACCTGCATGCTTACTTTCAGTGACTGATGTGCAAGCACACCCAGGTCTCGTTGCACTTCCCCTTTTCCTAATCTGACACCATTCAGATAATAATCTGCTTTTCTGTTCTTGCCACCAAATTGGATAACCTCACATTTATCCACATTATTCTGCTTCCGCCATGCTTCTGCCCACTCACCCAACCTAACCAAGTCACCCTGCAGCCTCATAGTATCCTCATTACAGCTCACACTGCCACCAGCAGTGTCATCCGCAGACATTGTTACATTTAATTCCCTCGTCTAAATCATTAATATATATATTGTAAACTGGGGTCCCAGCACCGAGCCTTGCTGTACCCCACTAGTCACTGCCTGTCATTCTGAAAAGGACCCCTTTAATACCTACTCTTTGCTTACTGTCTGCCAACCAGTTCTCTATCCATGCCAATACCCTACCCCCAATACCATGTCCTCTAATTTTGCACACTAATCTCGTGTAGGACCTTGTCAAAGGCTTTTTGAAAGTCCAGAAACACCACATCCACTGGCTCTCCCTTATCCATTCTACTTGTTTCCATCCTAAAAATTCTAAAAGATTAGTCAAGCATGATTTCCCCTTCATAAATCCATGCTGACTTTGACCGATCCTGTCACTTCTTTCCAAATGCGCTGTTATAACATCTTTAATAATCGACTCATAGAAACATAGAAAGTAGGTGCGAGAGTAGACCACCAGGTCCGTCGAGCCCGCACCGCCATTCGCTCATGGCTGAACACTAAACAGACACACTTACCCACAAACAGTAGACACAAGACACAGAACACAAGACACTACCCTCCCCTTTATACCGCTATCACCCCTCTCCACCCCAAGAACCTTGTGATCTCCTGGGGGAGGCAAAAAACCGGATAAAAACCCAGGTCCAATTCGGGAAAAAAATCCGGGAAATTCCTCTCCGACCCCAATCCAGGCGATCGACACTTGTCCAGGAGATCACTCAGGTCTTACTATACTAACCATACCTAGGTCCATATCCCTGCCCTCTCCCCGTAGCCCCTTATCCCCTTGGCAGCTAAAAAACCATCTATTTTAGACTTAAATATATTTAACGTTTCTGCTTCCACTGCTCCCTGGGGCAGTGAATTCCATAAATTAACCACCCTCTGGGTGAAGAAGTTCTTCCTCATCTCAGTTTTAAAAGAGCCCCCCCTTATTCTGCAACTATGTCCCCTAGTTCTAGTTTCCCCGATCATTGGGAACATCCTCGGTGCATCCACCCGATCAAGGCCCCTCACGATCCAGGACCGTTGGAGACAGCGGTGGAGGGTCGGAGCGGTGAGGGCTTGAGTCGGGCACGGGGCTTGTTCTCGCGGAGACCCAGGACCGTTGGAGACAGCGGTGGAGGGTCGGAGCGGTGAGGGCTTGAGTCGGGCACGGGGCTTGTTCTCGCGGAGACCCAGGACCGTTGGAGACAGCGGTGGAGGGTCGGAGCGGTGAGGGCTTGAGTCGGGCACGGGGCTTGTTCTCGCGGAGACCCAGGACCGTTGGAGACAGCGGTGGAGGGTCGGAGCGGTGAGGGCTTGAGTCGGGCACGGGGCTTGTTCTCGCGGAGACCCAGGACCGTTGGAGACAGCGGTGGAGGGTCGGAGCGGTGAGGGCTTGAGTCGGGCACGGGGCTTGTTCTCGCGGAGACCCAGGACCGTTGGAGACAGCGGTGGAGGGTCGGAGCGGTGAGGGCTTGAGTCGGGCACGGGGCTTGTTCTCGCGGAGACCCAGGACCGTTGGAGGCAGCGGTGGAGGGTCGGAGCGGTGAGGGCTTGAGTCGGGCACGGGGCTTGTTCTCGCGGAGACCCAGGACCGTTGGAGACAGCGGTGGAGGGTCGGAGCGGTGAGGGCTTGAGTCGGGCACGGGGCTTGTTCTCGCGGAGACCCAGGACCGTTGGAGACAGCGGTGGAGGGTCGGAGCGGTGAGGGCTTGAGTCGGGCACGGGGCTTGTTCTCGCGGAGACCCAGGACCGTTGGAGACAGCGGTGGAGGGTCGGAGCGGTGAGGGCTTGAGTCGGGCACGGGGCTTGTTCTCGCGGAGACCCAGGACCGTTGGAGACAGCGGTGGAGGGTCGGAGCGGTGAGGGCTTGAGTCGGGCACGGGGCTTGTTCTCGCGGAGACCCAGGACCGTTGGAGACAGCGGTGGAGGGTCGGAGCGGTGAGGGCTTGAGTCGGGCACGGGGCTTGTTCTCGCGGAGACCCAGGACCGTTGGAGACAGCGGTGGAGGGTCGGAGCGGTGAGGGCTTGAGTCGGGCACGGGGCTTGTTCTCGCGGAGACCCAGGACCGTTGGAGACAGCGGTGGAGGGTCGGAGCGGTGAGGGCTTGAGTCGGGCACGGGGCTTGTTCTCGCGGAGACCCAGGACCGTTGGAGACAGTGGTGGAGGGTCGGAGCGGTGAGGGCTTGAGTCGGGCACGGGGCTTGTTCTCGCGGAGACCCAGGACCGTTGGAGACAGCGGTGGAGGGTCGGAGCGGTGAGGGCTTGAGTCGGGCACGGGGCTTGTTCTCGCGGAGACCCAGGACCGTTGGAGACAGCGGTGGAGGGTCGGAGCTTACCAAATCCCGTGACGTTCCACACTCCATAGGGAGGGTTTCTGGGGAAGCCGCTGATTGGTGGGAGCAGACTAGAGGAAGCAGCTGATTGGGTGCAACCTCAGGTTAGCATTTCTGCTTTTTGGTTAAAGGTACAGTGATTTAGTAAGGGTACAGTGAGCTAAGGGAAGCTAGGGAAGCGGAAAATCAAAATGTGACAGGAGGATCCAGAATGTGTGAAGATAAAGCTCTAGATGTAAAAGGGGCAAAAACGGAAGGAAGGGTAGTAAAAATCATCTGAAAGTGCTTTATCTAAATGCGCT
Source organism: Amblyraja radiata (assembly GCF_010909765.2). Classification (NCBI taxonomy): domain Eukaryota; kingdom Metazoa; phylum Chordata; class Chondrichthyes; order Rajiformes; family Rajidae; genus Amblyraja; species Amblyraja radiata. The sequence goes on from NC_045956.1 coordinate 100,457,446, forward strand.
GTACACGGTATTAGTGAGACCACATTTGGGATACTGTGTACAGTTCTGGGGTCCATACTTAAGAAAGGATGTACTAGCCCTGGAGGCAGTGCAGCGAAGGTTTACAAGATTAATTCCTGCAATGAGGGGATTGACATATGAGGAAAGGTTAAGTAAGCTGGGACTCTACTCTTTGGAGTTTAGAAGAATGAGAGGCGATCTCATTGAAACGTATAAGATCGTGAGGGGCCTTGATCGGGTGGATGCACCGAGGATGTTCCCAATGATCGGGGAGGCTAGAACTAGGGGACATAGTTGCAGAGTGAGGGGGGGCTCTTTTAAAACTGAGATGGGGAAGAACTTCTTCACCCAGAGGGTGGTTAGTTTGTGGAGTTCACTGCCCCAGGGAGCAGTGGAAGCAGAAACGTTAAATTTATTTAAGTCAAAGATAGATGGTTTTTTAGCTGCCAAGGGGATAAGGGGCTACGGGGAGAGGGCAGGGATATGGACCTAGGTATGGTTAGTATAGTAGACCTGAGTGATCTCCTGGACAAGTGTCGATCGCCTGGATTGGGGTCGGAGAGGAATTTCCCGGATTTTTTTCCCGAATTGGACCTGGGTTTTTATCCGGTTTTTTGCCTCCCCCAGGAGATCACGCGGTTCTTGGGGTGGAGAGGGGTGATAGCGGTATAGAGGGGAGGGTAGTGTCTTGTGTTCTGTGTCTTGTGTCTACTGTTTGTGGGTAAGTGTGTCTGTTTAGTGTTCAGCCATGAGTGAATGGCGGTGCGGGCTCGACGGACCTGATGGTCTACTCTCGCACCTACTTTCTATGATTCTATGATTCTATGATCTTATATGTTTCAATGAGATCGCCTCTCATTCTTCTAAACTCCAAAGAGTAGAGTTCCAGCCTACTTAACCTTTCCTCATATGTCAATCCCCTCATTGCAGGAATTAATCTTGTAAACCTTCGCTGCACTGCCGCCAGGGCTAGTACATCCTTTCTTAAGTATGGACCCCAGAACTGTACACAGTATTCCAAATGTGGTCTCACTAATACTGTGTACAGCTGCAGCAAGACCTCCGTGTTTTTATACTCAATCCCCCTAGCAATAAAGGCCAAAACTCCATTGGCCTTCCTAATTGCTTGCTGCACCTGCATACTAACTTTTAGTGATTCATGTACTAATACCCCTAGATCCCTTTGCGTTGCATTACAACGCAGCTCCTCCTCATTTAGAAAATAACTTGCCCTATCATTTTTTTTCCCAAAGTGAATGACTTCACATTTATTAGTATTAAATTTCATCTGCCAAGTTGTTGCCCACTCACCTAGCTTATCTATATCCTTTTGCAGACTCTTCCTATCCTCCTCATCCCCTACTTTTCCTCCCAAAGACTCCAGAATCTTTCTTATTATAAATGTAAGGCTAACTGGTTTATAATTCAGTTTTCTCTCTCCCTCCTTTCTTAAAAAGTGGGGTTACATTGGCTACCCTCCAGTCCACAGGAACCGATTCAGAATCGAGAGAACATTGGAAAATGATCACCAATACATCCACAATTTCTAGGGCCACCTTGAGTACTCTGGGATGCAGACCATCAGGCCCTGGAGATTTATCTGCCTTCAGTCCCAAGTTTACCTAACACTATTTCTATCTAATGTGGATTCCCTTCAGTTCCTCCCTCCCACTAGATCCTCGGTCCCCTCGTATTTCTAGGGGATTGTTTGTATCTTCCTTAGTGAAGACAAAACCAAAGTACTCGTTGAACTGTTCTGCCATTTCCTTGTTTCCCCATTATAAATTCACCAGTCTCTGATTGTAAGAGACCTACATTGGTCTTCACTAATCTTTTCCTTTTTGCATACCTATAGAAACTTTTAGTCAGTTTTTTAATATTTTTCGCAAGCTTTCTTTCATGCTCTTTTCTCCCCCCTCTTAATTAACCCCTTTGTCCTCCTCAGTTCTAAATTTCTCCCAGTCCTCTGGTTTGCTGCTTCTTCTGGCCAATCTTCCTTGGATTTAACATTATCCTTGACTTCCCTTGTCAGCCACGGTTGAGCTTCCCAGTTTTATTTTTTCACTGGACACAGATGAACAATTTCTGGAGTTCATCTATGCGGTCTTTAAAACTTCGCCATTGCACCTCCACTGTCAACCCTTTAAGTATAATTTGCCCGCCTATCCTAGCCAATTCCCGTCTCATACCTTCAAAGTCTCCTTTATTCAAGTCAGGACCCTAGTCTCTGAATTAACCATGTCACTCCCCATATGCTAGGGATGAATGCCAGATCTTCCAATCTACCTCATTGCCGACCTTCCACTTTTAAAATCTGCACTCTCTCTGTACTTGTAACACTTTTACTATTTATCTTCTCTTTTGCAGTTCAAGGTTGATTAATGGTATGGTTTGCCTGGATAGTACAGAAAACATTTTACACTATCTGCGGTGCACATGACAATAATAAACTAATATATCTTTGATAAATCATAACAACATTGGAATAGGCCTTGCATCCCTATGAGCCCCTGCAATGCCATTCAGAAAGATAATTACATCAAATTTATTCCCAAATTTATTGAGCCTCCTACCAGCCAGAGCCAGAGGTGCAAAGTTGAATGATGTTTAACACTCAAGTGTTGCTTAACACTCGGCCCAAGATTTTCACAACTGAATATTTAATGCTCAAAATTGTGTCCAAGTCCTGGATTCTGCAGCTGAGCAAAAACGCTGGATCTAATTAGCCAATCCCTTGAATATGATTCAATGAGAATCATATTCCCAGTTCAAACTCCAATTAATCCCATAAATATAAACCAATGTCGATTTCCAAAAAACCATCATCGATAGCTATTCTATGTATGTATAGAAATCTTTACCCAAAAGTGTCCATTAAGAATCATTTTAATGTGCATGCAGCTCTAGGAATCCTCTTTACTGATCATACGGTTTAATTGTCATGGTTTTATTTCTTAAGAGACATGTTGACATGAGGAATATTATTTGTCACAAGATACTGTGACAAATAATTTGCCACATATTCTTCATGGGACATGAATCCTAGCTGAAGAAATCATTTGCCACACATGCTTGGGGATTTGATTTGGGGACTTGATTTCCCAAGCCAAAATAAGTGACTGAATGGATAAACATAAACCTAAAAACAAGTCATATAAGACCAGTCTTGAAAGGCATTGGTATGGTCATCTTTCCTATTCACTCATATTTTTTTATTCTGATGAACATTTTCAATTTGAAATGTTCCCTTCTCTCCCCACTGATGTAGCCTAACCCTATAGTATTTCCAGCATTCTCTGGTTTAGCATTTCCACCGGGTGACGCGCCAACAGTCTGTCATGTCCCTTCTCTGTTTTTATTATTTTAAGTATGTTTTAAATGTGTGTTTCAATGTTTCTTGGTTAGTTTATGTGGGGGGAGCGGGTAAGGGGGGACGTGGGGAAACTTTTTTTCAGTCACTTACCTCGACGGAGATTAGACTTTCTCAGTGTCTCATCCCCCCCGGACTAACAACTGGATTGGTGCGGCCTTACCTGGAGACCGGCCTGTGGCTTCAAGCCGCAGGCGCAGCGCGGACTTTCACATCAAGGAACTGCGATCCTTTGCCGAAGATCGCCAGAAGAAGTGCTCCGCCTGTGGACTTTTAACCGTGAAGAGGCGGTGGACTCAGGAAAACCATGTTGCGGAGTGTTCCATTCCGTCCCGACTTCGAAGTTTCGATCATCCCGACGAGAGGGCCTGAATATCGGAACATCTGTAGCAGCGAACTGCGGAGGGTTCAAAGGTCCCGACCACGGGTGAACAAAGGAGGAAGATGACTGAACTTTATTGGCTTCCATCACAGGTATGTTGAGCCCACTGTGGTGGATGTTTATGTTAAATTTTATTTTATGTGTACCTTGTGTTCTTTTCACTTAGTATGGCAACTCAAATTTCACTGTACCTTAAGTGACAATAAATGCGAACTTGAATTTTAGATTGCCAGCAGCTGCAGGTTCCTTTTTTGGTTTTCATTTAGATACGGGTACTGAGTTAAACATATAGAAATATATTCCCACTCAAGACTTATCCAAGAAATTCTACAAAAAAACTTTTGTAGCATTGCGTACAAAGCATTTTCAAACAAATAACCACAGTTTAAACACATAAGCAATAATTATTCCATTAGCTAGGTAGATCCGTTTCAAGTAAAACATTAGATCCTGTTTCAGTAATTACCTTTTTGCTTTTTGGCAAGTCATCCAACATTGCCAATGTTCTAGCAAATTCCTCATCTTCATGCAACTGCCGCTCCAGCTGAAAAAAGTTGGAAACTAGAATGTGGTTGAAAATAACGAGACAAAAATCGAACAATCAACATTACTAACACACGAGTACAATGACTCGCCAAGGACAAACGCCTACCAAAAGGACAATAAAGTTCCTCATGGATTTGATAGAATTGACTATCCCAATCAGAAACCCATTAGCAGGAAGTGCAGGGGAAGATTTCAACCAGTGGAGGCAAGAATAATTACAACAGAGTAAGACAGATTGAGGAGGTCCAAAAACTACACTGTTATTATGGATGAGGATTCATGTTGAGGTCTATCGTGTATTGGGCAAAAGAGGGTGAAAGTTACATATTGCAGGATTACTACAAATTGGCTGGAAACAACAACCCGAGAATAAAGGTGACATTCCAATGATTGGTCCAAATTCAAACAAATAACAAAGTATAAGATATTCACTTCTAGTTAAACCTATTGTTCGGTACAATGTAAAAAAGTCAAGATGCACAATAAGAAGGAATTGCTTGCTTGTATCTTCCCTTTAAATACAAATGTTTCAGCTTCAATTACCTCTGCGTCTTCATCAAGTTGCAGCTGGCGAGCAAGCTCCTCGTCATCAGCAGTGGAATCAAAACTGGGTGACGGCTAAGATCAAAAGGACCAATGTTAACTCATTGTTTAAGAAAGAACTGCAGATGCTGGAAAAATCGAAGGTAGACAAAAATGCTGGAGAAACTCAGCGGGTGAGGCAGCATCTATGGAGCGAAGGAATAGGTGACGTTTCGGGTCGAGACCCTTCGTCAGACTGTTGTGGGGGTGAGGGGGGGGGGGGGCGGCAGGAAGAAGAAAGGAAGAGGCGGAGACAGTAGGCTGTGGGAGAGCTGTGAAGAGGGGAAAGGGGGAGAAAGCAAGGACTACCTGAAATTGGAGAAGTCAATGTTCATACCGCTGGGGTGTAAACTACCCAAGCGAAATAGGAGGTGCTGCTCCTCCAATTTGCGTTGGGACTTCCTCTGGCCATGGAGGAGGCCCAGGACAGAAAGGTTGGATTCGGAATGGGAGGGGGAGTTGAAGTGCTGAGCCACCGGGAGATCAGGTTGGTTATTATGAACTGAACGAAGATGTTGGGCGAAGCGATCGCCAAGCCTACACTTGTTCTCACCGATGTAGAGCAGCTGACACCTAGAGCAGCGGATGCAATAGATGAGGTTGGAGGAGGTACAGGTGAACCTCTGCCTCACCTGGAAAGACTGCTTAGGTCCTTGGATGGAGTCAAGGGGGGAGCTAAAGTGACAAGTGTAGCATTTCCTGCGGTTGCAAGGGAAAGTGCCAGGGGAAGGGGTGGTTTGGGTGGGAACGGTCGAATTGACCAGGGAGTTACGGAGGGAGCGGTCTCTGCGGAAAGCCAAAAGGGGAGGGGATGGGACGATGTGGTCAGTGGTGGGATCCCGTTGGAGGTGGCGAAAATGTTGGAGGATTATCTGTTGTGTGTGACGGCTGGTAGGGCGGAAGGTGAGGACAAGGGGGACTCTGTCCTTGTTACGAGTGGGGGGGGATGGGGAGTGAGAGCAGAGCTGGGGATATAGAAGAGACCCAGGTGAGGACCTCATCTATAGTCGAAGAGGGGAACCCCCGTTCCCTGAAGAATGAGGACATCTCCGATGCCCTGGTTTGGAACACCTTACCCTGGGTGCAGATGTGGCGTAGATGGAGGAATTGGGAGTAGGGGATAGAGTCCTTACAGGAAGCAGGGTGGGAAGAAGTGTAGTCCAGATAGCTGTGGGAGTCAGTGGGTTTGTAGTAGATGACGGTCAGTAGTCTGTTACCTGCGATGGAGATGGTGCGATCTAGAAACGGTAGGGAGATGTCGAAAAATGGTCCAGGTGAACTTGAGTGCCGGATGGAAGTTAATGGTGAAATGGATGAAGTCAGTGAGTTCTGCATGGGTGCGGAGGCAGCACCAATGCAGTAGCGGAGGTAGAGTTCGGGGATAGGGCCACGGTACGACTCGAACAAGGATTGTTCGACGTACCCTACAAAGAGGCAGGCATAGCTGGGGCCCATGCGCGTGCCCATAGCTACGCCTTGGAATTGGAGGAAATGGGAGGAGTCAAACGAAAAGTTGTTGAGGGTAAGGACCAGCTCTGCTAGGCGGAGAAGAGTATCGGTAGAATGTTAACTCATCTCACCTTTCCCATTCAGACAATCGCTAATGTTTTGCATCACATACAGTACGTATTCTCCATTCCCAACCAAAGTGACAAGTTCTGGCACACCTCATCTATTTGGTTATATGCCACATCCTAAATACCCAAACTCACCTTTGTGCATGCAATTTCAACAGGAATTACTACAAATTAACACACAGAAATCTGTAATCCAACCTTTTCTAATCCAAAATTTCAATTAATCCAGTCCCTATATTCTCATTTTGAAAGAGGTCAGGACAGGGATACCCCTGATATGATAATTAAGGACATCAGAGGTTAAGGAGAGATCTAATCTTATATTACTAAAAGTCTGATCTTGACCACTTCCTGTTTTCTGTATATTGATTTTAGAACAAACGCTGCCACTTACGGCTGTGATTTTTGGCCATCTTACTCAGAGTCCCCCTCCACTGCGCAGGACAAGAGGATTTTTCCCATCGATGAAAAATAAAAGAGTTATTAGTGTTATTAGTAAAAATGTTGAGATTCGCTCTCCTGAAGGCCACGCCCCTTCCGGAGGGACTATAAAACCCGGAAGTGTTGGGTGCCTCAGTCAGTCTCTGCAAGATGGGGGAGCGAGAGGGTCACGTTTCTCAGTCTGAGCTATGAATAACACTGAACACATGTCTACTAAACTGTGAGTGGTTTTACTGACCCGTCAGTGCCCTTAATGTGGTTTGAAAATATAGTTTGGAAATGCTAAAGCGGTGTTGCCTTTGGTTTGGAATTGCTAAAGCGGTGTTGCCTTTGGTTTGGAAATGCTAAAGCGGTGCTGCCTTTGGTTTGGAAATGCTAAAGCTGTGTTGCCTAATTAAAGTTGCCTAGCCTAATTAAAGCTGCCTAGCCTAATTAAAGTTGCCTAGCCTAATTAAAGTTGCCTAGCCTAATTAAAGTTGCCTAGCCTAATTAAAGTAGCCTAGCCTAATTAAAGTCGCCCTGCCTAATTAAAGTCGCCCTGCCTAATTAAAGTCGCCCGGCCTAATTAAAGTCGCCCGGCCTAATTAAAGTCGCCCGGCCTAATTAAAGTCGCCCGGCCTAATTAAAGTTGCCTGGCCTAATTAAAGTTGCCTGGCCTAATTAAAGTTGCCTTGCCTAATTAAAGTTGCCTTGCCTAATTAAAGTTGCCTTGCCTAATTAAAGTTGCCTTGCCTAATTAAAGTTGCCTTGCCTAATTAAAGTTGCCTTGCCTTCTATATAATGATGCTGGGACCCAACGGGTCCCACTTAATCTAGTAGGTATATAAAATTATGCGGGGCATAGATAGGGTAGACAGTCAGAACTAGTTTCCCCCTGCGTGAAAATAACTACTACTAGAGGGCACATCTATAAGGTGAGGGGGGCAATGTTTATAGATGTGCGGAGCAGATTTGTCATCACATAAAAGGCGACTGGAACATGTTGCTGAGAGTGGGGATGGTGGTGGAGGCAGATATGATCATTTGGATAGGCATATGGATATGCAGGGAATGGAGGGATAGGGCATCATGTTTGGCAACTCATTACGGGCTGACGGGACTGTTCTTGTGCTCCATTATTCTACTGTAATATTCTATGAGCGTTTTATCTGTTGATAGATGGACTAATCGAACATGATAAAATACCCGGGTAAATGGGTGGCAAGAAAATCACGGTGGAATTGATCGACACGAGAGGAAAAGTCACAGCAAAAATAAGGGAATGGGATTTATGGTTTTCTCCGAGACTAGCATGGAAGCCTTCCTTCCAGCCCCTTAACTATGACAAAGAAATGAGAGAATTAAATGAGACCATTCCAAAGAAGTATTATGTCATTATAGGAATTATAGGAGCACCGAGTACCCTTGTGTATTCATATCTGGTCATACAGAGTCAGAGTGATACAGTGTGGAAACTGGCCCTTCGGCCCAACTAGCCCACACCGGCCAACATGTCCCAGTCCACTAGTCACACCTGCCCGCATTTGGTCCATATCCCTCCAAACCTGTCCTATCCATGTATCTGTCTAGCTGTTTCTTAAATGTTGGGATAGTCACTGCCTCAACTACCTTCTCTGGCAGCTTGTTCCAGACATCCATCACCCTTTGTGTGAAAAGGATACCCCTCAGATTCCTATTAAATCTTTTCTCCTTCACTTTAAACCTATGTCCTCGATTCACCTACTCTGGGCAAGAGACTGAGCATCTACCCGATCTATTCCTCTCATGATCTTATAAACCTCTAAGATCACCCCTCGTCCTCCTGTGCGCCAAGGAATTGAGTCCCAGCCTACTCAACCTCTGCCTATAGCTCAGACCTTCCAGTCCTGACATCCTCGTAAATCTTCTCGGTACCCTTTCCAGCTTGACAACATCTTCTGTATAACACGATGCCCAGAACTGAACACAATACTTTAAATGGGGCCTCACCAACATCTTACACAGTTGCAACATGACCTCCTAACTTTAAACTCAATACTCTGGCTGATCAAGGCCTATGTGCCAAAAGTCTCAAATTCAATTGGACATCTGCTGAATTAGCCAACTTCAGTCATGGGCAGGAATAAATTTGACTTTCATACTCCAAGGGGAATAGTGCCAGAACAATAATCTTGCTCTTAACATCAGTTAGATTAAGGAGATGATTACTGACTTCAGGAAGGGAAAGCCCAGGGTTCATGAACTCATCTTCATGGGTGGGACAGGAGCTGAGAGGGTCGACAACTGAAGTTCTTGGCCACGATTATATCAGAAAATCTGTTCTGGGCCCAGCACATTGATCCAATCACAAAGGCGATTCATCAAATCTCTACTTCCTCATTAGACGAAGGAGAACTGGTATTTTGCTCGTTTAAAAAAATAAATAAAACAGGTGTAGAGTAGAAAGCATACTGACTGGTTGCATCACGTCCTGGTTCGGTAATTTAAATGCTCAAGAACAAAGGAGGCTATAAAAGTGACTGGTTCATCACAGATATTGATCTCCCCACCATCAAAGGGATCTATAAAATGGGATCTGAAAAGGGCAGCGAATATCAGGGCGGCAGTGGCCGAGTTGCTGCATTAAACTGCACCAGAAACCCAGGCTGGATCCTGACAACAGGTGCTGTCTGTACAGAGTTTGCATGTTCTCCCTGTGATCGTGTGCATTTTCTCCGGGTGCAGCGTTCTCCACCCACACTTCAACTTACAGGTTTGTAGGTTTATTGGCTTCAGTAAAATTGTAAATTGTCCCTAGTGGGTAGAATAGTCTAGTTTATGAGGTAATCGCTGATCAACGCGGACTCGGAATGTCGAAGGGCCTGTTTCCACATTGCATCTCAACTAAACTAAGTAACCTGATCATGAATTCTGCCCAGTACATACTCCCATTTCCATTCTCTATCTTGAAAGGAAAGGTTGAGTAGGCTGGGTCTCTATTCCTTGGAGCACAGGGGGATGAGGGGTGATCTTATAGAGGTGTATAAATTCATGAGAGGAATAGATCGGGTAGATGCGCAGAATCTCTTGCCCAGAGTAGGGAAATCAGGGACCAAAGGACATAGGTTCAAAGTGAAGGGGAAAAGATATAATAGGAATCTGACAGGTAACTTTTTCCAAACAAAGGGTGGTGGGTGTATGGAACAAGCTACCAGAGGAGGTAGTTGAGACTGGGACTATCCCAACGTTTAAGAAACAGTTACAAAGGTACATGGATAAGACAAGTTTGGAGGGATATGGACCGAGCGCAGGCAGGTGGGACAAGTGTAGCTGGGACATGTTGGCCGGTGTGGGCAAGTTGGGCTGAAGGGCCTATTTCCACACTGTATAGCTCTACGACTCTATAAAACTAAAGTATATCAAAGAACCTCACTACTCCAGCCACACTCTCATCTCGCTGCCACCATAAGGAAGGAACTAAAGCCAGAGAATATCTCCAGGTTTAAGAACAGCTTCTTGCCAACAACCATGAGGCTCTCATGGAGATTACCAGAACCACACTGCACAACGTTACCCCAGCAACAAACTACTATGGACTTCTTATTAGTTTGCACCAAACATTTTGGTTTGCACCATTATCGTCTGGTTACCTAGTTTTACTGATAGTCTGTTTATTGTATATTTGCTGTGATGTTGCATTAATGTCCCTTTAAAGCTGCAGTTTGCAAGGAATCTCACTGTTCCATTCCCTGTGCATTTGACAATTAATCACTTTTGACTGTTAAATAATCACTAAATGCACTGGTCATAGCAGGACCCAACCAAACAAACCAAAAATGGGTTGAACTTTGTATTAATTTCCCACGATATTTTAATAGAAATAAACAAAAGCATAAGCCTTCCCATGTCCACAATTGGGATGCTCTGCAAAGTCTAACAACCAATTAATTCGCATCAACAACAACAAATGGCACCATGAAGAATAGCTGCTGACAGTGTGATAATGCTACAGTAGAGAAAAACAAAAATGTGTACGGCACAGCAGATTTGAAGATCAGGGCCAGCAAAAATGAAGAATTTACGCAAGTGAATAAATGCAAGAAGGGGAAAAAAAGATTGTGGGGTTCTGAACTAACAGACAGCCGGGTTAAAAACGACAGGTTATACTTTGGTAATCAAGCCTCCAACAACCTAGTTTAAAACTGAATCATAGATAAATATAACAAGAATAGGAACATAATGCAAACAATCCTTACTGCTTTCCTTTTGCTGGTCACCAGTTTTTTACTTGATCTGTGCACACTGCCTGAGCCAAAGAAATCTTGAACTGACGTGGCTGTAAATTTTACTGGACTTGATTTGGGCTTCGTTGGTTTGAGTTGTGATGTTGTATCTGCGGTTCTTCCAGATCCCGACGTTCCAGGGAGACCACCATTTTCCCTGGATTTCTGAGCCACCTTCTTACTTTGCAAAATGTCATCCTCTTCATCTGAAGTTAGAAAGGTAAAAAAGGAATGTGCCATTCTCAGGTGGTAAATGGAACAAGTGACAATGAGAGCACCCAGTACTGCTTATAGACATTATTACATAAAACAAATAATCCCAAAACCATCATGTAGAATATCCAATATCTAAATGGGGATGACTTAAACAACTTCTGCACATTGTTTGAAGTCTTGAGAAACAGTGGGGGTTTTTTTGTCAGTTCTATACAATCAACAGATGAAAATTCAGTACAATTGACAATTTTACTGTGCCAGATACCATCATAATGGCTGACAGTTAATTCCTAGTTACATCACATCTAGTCTACAACTAATTTGCAGCCAACTGATATACTCAGTGGTGTATAGTTCAATGCCTACCTTACAAGTACAGAATAGAAACATAGAAACATAGATAATAGGTGCAGGAGTAGGCCATTCGGCCCTTCGAGCCTGCACCGCCATTCAATATGATCATGGCTGATCATCCAACTCAGTATCCCATACCTGCCTTCTCTCCATACCTCCTGATCCCTTTAGCCACATCTAACTCCCTCTTAAATATAGCCAATGAACTGGCCTCAACTACCTTCTGTGGCAGAGAATTCCACAGATTCACCACTCTCTGTGTAAAAAATGATTTTCTCATCTCGGTCCTGAAAGACTTCCCTCTTATCCTTAAACTGTGACCCCTTGTTCTGGACTTCCCCAACATCGGGAATAATCTTCTTGCATCTAGCCTGTCCAACCCCTTAAGAATTTTGTAAGTTTCTATAAGATCCCCCCCCTCAATCTTCTGAATTCTAGCGTGTACAAGCCGAGTCTATCCAGTCTTTCTTCATATAAAAGTCCTGCCATCCCAGGAATCAGTCTGGTGAACCTTCTCTGTACTCCCTCTATGGCAAGAATGTCTTTCCTCAGATTAGGAGACCAAAACTGTACGCAATACTCCAGGTGTGGCCTCACCAAGACCATGTACAACTGCAGTAGAACCTCCCTGCTCTTATACTCAAATCCTTTTGCTATGAATGCTAAATACTTTTAGATAGAGCAACCAAAGTTCAATCTTTTATATACTTGATTATTCATATTAAAGCAGCATCTTCTTTTAAATGCTTACGCTCAATTCTAATCTCCAAAAATTAATAATTCAGGGAGGGAAGGCTTTTGTTGAAAACAATTTGCTAATATCCCTGCCTCAGTAGTACAGAATAATAAGTCTAGTTTATCAATGAAGACTCCAATATTTACAACACAAGTAATTGAAAAGAACATGATCAATTCGAAGGAGGAGCCATCTTGGTGAACGGCTGCTAGCCAGCAGCCGTCCGTTTTAATTTGTTTTTTTAATAGTTTTTAGTGAGTCCTGTTTTTTGTTTGTAGGGGATATGGACTTTTTAATGTGGGGGGTAGGTGTAAACTTTATTTCTAGGTCCCTACCTGGTCGGTGTGGCAGCTTTTTCTCCGGGCTGCCCGTCGACCCGTCCTCGTGGCCTATAGCGGGCTTGGAGCGCCATTTCCTGGCGGGGACCGCCCAGCACCTCGGCCTCGGTGGCAGCACAGCGCTGGAGCGCTATCGCGGAGCGGAGCGGGCGATGCCTTGCCTGGGTCGCCGCGCTGGAGCTCTGGTGAGCTGGACCGCCAAGAGCAACATCTCCGGGCTGCGGGACTGCGGAGCGGCGGCGTGCGTAGAGGCGGCGCCGACTTTATCATCGGGAGCCTGGGAGCTCCAAACCGGCACGGCCTTGTCGGCTTCAGCAGCCGCGGTCTCCAACCAGGTAGCGGCCGATCCAGGTGGCCCAGCCACCGGGAGGACTCTCCCGACGCCGGGGAAAGACCACCCGGTGAGAACGGCCAGGAACATCGGGCCTCCGTAGAGGCAATTGCGGTGGCCTCAATAGGCCTGACTTTGGGGTGAACTTGAGGTGGGGACTGGACATTGTGCCTTCCCCCACAGTGCTATCCACTGTGGGGGGATGATTTTTTTTTGTCTAATGTAATCCTGTAAGTCTGTGTCCAAGATGGCTGCCGTGAAGAGAGAGTGGACGCTGGCGCGCTTTGGCTGCCGCTGCTCTCTCTTCACATTGTGTTTTTGATTTTCTGTTTTTGGATTGAATTCTGTTTTTAATTTGTGTCTCTGTGATTACTTTATTACTTATTTTATTCTGATTATATGTTTTTATTCCTATTAATCCATTTAAGGTGTCCTTGAGATGTCTGAAAGGCGCCCATTAAATAAAATTTATTATTATTATTATTATGATCAAAGTGCATTCAAAATCTAGTGTTTTGACAAATTGCTCCAATATGATTCTAAGTTTACCCGTCACAAGTTGCGTCATCTATAAAAATTATTTATTTTGAAAAAATTGGAGCTCATCAGGAGCAGTCATGCTCAATAATCTAGTTGTGCTTTCTGATCCAGATTAATGGACAAAAGAAAAGCGAGAAATAATGAGAGCTCATTCAAACTGATATCATACTGCATTTTCTCAAAAACAGGTCAAAATTACTTCCAGGAACATAGATCAAATCAATTTCTTACCAGTTTCAGAAATCACAACAGGCTCTGCTGTGGAGAATTCTGTAGGTTTGGAGGAAGACGACTCCTTTTTGTTTTTCTTTTCTGGGGGTGATGTTTCTGGTTCTGAATCTGCAGTACAGCAATACATGCAAAACAAAAAACAAATTTCTTTACAAGTATTCAAAAAGGAACTGCAGATGCTGGAAGATCGAAGGTACACATGTATCTTTGGAGCGAAGGAAATAGGCGACGTTTCGGCCCGAAACGTCGCCTATTTCCTTCGCTCCATAGATGCTGCTGCACCCGCTGAGTTTCCCCAGCAATTTGTGTACCTTTCTTTACAAGTAGCCCACCTTCCGTCAATACGAAGATGCTCAAAGCATGCTGGAAATAATGAGTACACCTTTGTCCAGTTCACTGTTTGGTAGTGTACTAATCACACAGATATAGAAAATCAAGGTTTCTTTGATAGTATTTGCATTGGAAGCAAAACTTGAACCGACTTGAAAAGATGAAGGGAGGGTCACAACGTCAAGAATCATGCTATGGATATTAAATGCATCAGATACTGGACTTTTCTAACACACATTAATGCACTTTTGCTGTACAAGATAGTTCTCATCTGTTGGATACTGACCCAGCAATTCCATGATCAAATACCAAAGGAAGTAACTGCAGAAGCTGGTTTACACCAAAGATAGACAAAATGCTAGAGTAACGTCACCCATTCCTTCTCTCCAAAGGTACTGCCTGTCCTGCTGAGTTACACCAGCATTTTGTGTCTACCAACATTGTAATGTTGTGCGTGTGAACAGCCATTCGGGTCCCAGTAAGCTGGGATTGTATCCTGGGTAGACACAAAAAGCTGGAGTAACTCAGGGTTTCAACCCAAAACGTCACCTATTATTTTTCTCCAGAGATGCTGCCTGTCCCACTGAGTTACTCCAGCTTTTTGTGTCTATCCTCAGTTTAAACCAGCATCTGCAGTTCCTTCCTACACATTGCATCCTGGGTGCCATTCAGCCCTTCCAAGGTGGTAATAAAGGAGATAGACAAAAATACATGCATATAACCTGCTCATGACACTCGATTTGTTCAATTTGTTAAAAATGAATTATTTAATTTATTATTGGAACATGATCAACACATCTAAGTCAGTAGTTGCAACAAAATCACAAATAATCAGTCTCATTGTACAAGGCTGGAACAGGTCAGGCAGCTGTTTTTTATTAAATGACAATTCCACGAGTTTCCTTATCATTATTCACAACAGTTCCTGTTTCCTCATATCTGGCACACTATTGTACATAACACCATTATGAAAACATTAAAGTCAAAAACCATAGTCCAAGGTCAGCACATCCCATTGCACAACCAAATACTTTTAGAATTATATCAATTCATGCTTTTAAAAAGAGAATATACCAAATTACCTCCTTTTGATTTAAATAACAGAATATCCAATTTGTATAACATTTGTAATTTAATTAATTTTGAAAACAAGTGAAATGTTTCACTCGCCTATCACATTAGATCAGATGAACTGCTCATATTCAACTAAGAACCACAATCAATCTGGGGCATAAAATAACCTAAAAAACACTGGCAGTAAACTTTATTTCTTCCAAGAAGATACTTTCACACAGTTCACACCTGGTTACTAAAACAAGAGGAACTTTCCATCAACAGGTTCACAGTTCAGATGAATGGTAGAAATGCATTAACAATCGAAACACAAAGGTGGATCAATAACTACTTATTGGGCAAATGAAATATTATTGCGTCTTAGTGCTATGACGGGCAAGATTTAGAAGATCGGAGGTTGAGATTTTCACAGCACACCAGGAGCAGGCTGCAGAGTTAGTAGAATGCACTATTGATACTTTCCAAAATTCCCATTCCTCTGGAAAAATTGGGGTTGGAAGGTAAAAAATGTCACAGTGCCTTTTCAGACATGAGAAATAGGGAAATATAGACAAGGTAGAATAACATTGGTTGTTAAAAATAAAGATGTCGTGACAGAGCACCTGCCAAGTCATATGATTCAGAAACATAGCATAATCAGGTAGAATGAACCTGATTTTATGAAAAGACATATCATATTTGGCAAATAACTTTTTAAAATGTAGATGGAAGTATGGAGGATTAAGGGTGAATAGTAATAGTCCATATTTTATTCAAAAAAACATCTGATGTGGCGCCAGACGAATGATTGTTACAGAAATTATGGGGTTGGAGGCATGTAGAGATGGAAGAAAGACTGGGCAAATGGGTGGCTATGCACTCGACTTCAACCGACACTCAATTTAGAAGTATACAAGTCCAAAGGCAATTGACAGGGAAAATGCAGAAAGGATGTCTTCCCTCATGGGGGAGTTTAAACAATGGAATATGTTTGTGAAATAAGGGGTCACCCTTCCAAGATGGAGATAAAGGGTAATTTCATATTGACATTAAAACAAACTGCCCAACAGCAGCAAACAACAATCTAATATCGTTATGGAAAGGAAGAAAAACTAGAAACTTCCCTTGTACCTTCTTCCCCACAGGTTATATGATACTTAGTGTTCTAAATACTTTACCTGAATCATATATAATGCGTTTGTTCCTGTGTACTGGCTTTTGTTTGACTGCTTTTGATTTGCACGAGTCCTTTCTCTGAAAGCATTAAGCAAACAGACTAGTCAGTGCACGTGATGACAAACAGGATCCACTCCATATTGCCTGTTGCCTTGGATGCAAGTTGGCAGACATTCAATGTACACATTTGAATCAATGTGTAACTCAGAACCTTACAAAAATAACATAAACTAACCTTGACATCAGCTTTCTTCATGTTTGACAACCCTTTGTCAACATGTTTCATTTGGTTCTTTTCTAAAGCCTCGCTCCCGGGCTTCTTTTCCGTAGGAGCAAAAAATCTTCGGATGTCCTGCGAATAACAATTGCACCATTTTTCACCAAGAACTCAAAAGTCATAAGAGTCATGAAGTCATACAGCTTGACAGACAAAGAAAAATGTTGACTTCTTAAGAGGGAGAGAGAAAAAAAAATTAGAAGATGGGGCTGAGGCAGCAGAAGGCACAGCCATAAAAGTTGGAAGAGAAAGACAAGATGCACAAGCTGGTATTGGAGGGACACGCTGATCTGTTCTGTGGATGAGCTCAGAGATAAAGGGATTTCAATGTGCAAGTGATCAGTAAATGGGATGCGTGCAGTTAAAGTACAGACAACAGAAATCAGATCCTCCATAGTATTGAAACTTCCACAAAATCTGTGTTAACCCCTCCATGACAGGACTTTGAACAGTATAGCACATGAATGCCCCCTTCGGCCCACAATGTTTGTGCCGAACATGATGCCTAGCTGAACTGATCTCATCTACCTGCAAGTGATCCATATCCCTCCATTCCCAGCAAAACCATGTGCCTTTCCAAAAGCTGCTAAAATATCTTGTCTTGGCCTTAACAGCCTGACCCAGTGCTGCCACCAGGACAACAGGCTAAGGCCAAGATAAGACTCAATATCTGTAATAACTTGATACTTGGAAGGTACGTGACCGCCAGAAATGTGGAAACAATGTCTACTTCCTCATAAGAAAACTACTTTTTTTTTTTTAAAGACGCTGCTATCACTGTACTCTTGTACTAACGTATGCTTGTGCTTATGTATTGTATTGTATTACTGAATTGTATGCAAAACAAAGCAATTCACTTGATCTATGTACATGTGACAATAAAGCACTGTTGAATTATTGAATTGATTTTGTAGTGTTCAAATAATGGACATTTCTGCTCACATACTAAAAGTCAGGAATTAATGTGACAGAAAAGAGTATAATCTGTTTTATATGACACCCAATACGAAACCCTCCTACAACTAAACACTAATAACAACCACTAGGGGCCACATGTACTGCGATTTTAGATAATAGTAACTCCCTGCTGTGATCAGTAAAACAAGACTCTTCTGTGCCAACAGAAAGAGAACTAGAGCAATAAAAAAACCTCAGCTGCACTTATTCTCTCAATATTCACGTACAAAGACACCGACTGATTTTGACAACTCTATCAAACATGGATAACTCGATTGATTGTAATAATGAATAGTCTTTTCTAAGACTGGATAGCACGCATACAAAAGCTTTTCACTGTACCTTAGCACATAATAACTAAATGAACTCAAAGCTTCTCAGTAATATTTCTTCCAACAAAACGGTGGACATTTTCAACAACAATATTCATAATCTTGATTTGTCTAGATACAACACATGGGGAATGAAAATCCTATAGTCAACCAATCTCAAGAAATAAGGTAGATACAAAGGCTGAAAAATGACGTGGTATTAGATAAGGGAGTAATGGTGGGCAGAAGGAAACATATGGTGATAGACATGTAGACAATGGAAGAAGAAACCCAGCTGGATAGGCGTGTGAATGATGGGCCTATGGAAATGGGAAAGATAAACAAAAAAGGTTAAGAGAACCAATGTGGACCAGGAGAGGTGGGAATGAAACAGAGTGTTTATCAAAAGTTTGGAAAAATGGAATTTGAGCAGTTGGGACTTCAAGTGGAATACACGGGGTTTTTAGTCTAGTTTGCGTGTAGCCTTATGTCGGCAGTGCAGAAGGCAGAGCAGACAGGTCAGTGTGGGAATGGGAAGGAGAGCACTTCATTTTCCACTCAGTTTTCAGCACTCAGTTGAGTCTGATCAAATCCTCAAGTCTAGAATTGAAACAAGGCTGCATCGTGAAAGACAGAAACATTGCAGGCTTAGTTCTCACTTGCACCAGGCTTTGGATCTCCTCAAGTTTTGCCCTGATACAAGGGTTGAAATTATTTCTGCAGGCATCGAACGGACTCAACTGAGTTTAGAAGGATGAGGGGGTCCTGTGACTTGCCGAATAAAGAAAGGCCTGGATAGAGTGGATGTGGAGAGGATGTTTCCACTAGTGGGAGAGTCAAAGACCAGAGGCCATAGCCTTAGAATAAAAGGACATACCTTTAGAAAGGAGATGAGGAATTTCTTTAGTCAGAGGGTGGTGAATCTGTGGAATTCATTACCACAGGCAGCTGTGGAGGTCAAGGCAATGGATGTTTTTAAGGCAGAGATCATTTAGATTCTTGATTAGTAATGGGTATGGGGGAAGGCAGGAGAATGGGGTTGAGAGAGAAAGATAGATCAGCAAAGATTAAAAAGCAAAGTAGACTTGATGGGCCAAATGGCCTAATTCTCCCCCTATAACTTGTGAACTAAAATGCTAAGCATAGTCGGGCAGTTTGCTGCATTTTAATAAAGTAAAAAATAAAGACATTTGGGTGAGAATATTCCGTTCTTGCATGAAGCAAGATTCCTTCTTTTACTGATGCAGTCCATGGAAAATTCTGTTTGGAAAACCAGTCACTGTTACCTCAGGAGGGAGAATCTACTTGTCTAGTATTAGACAATAGGTGCAGGAGTAGGCCATTCAGCCTTTCAAGCCAGCACCGCCATTCAATGTGATCATGGCTGATCATCCCCAATCAGTACCCCGTTCCTGCCTTCTCCCCATATCCCCTGACTCCGCTATTTTTTAAGAGCCCTATCTAGCTCTCTCTTGAAAGCATCCAGAGAACCTGCCACCACTGCCCTCTGAGGCAGAGAATTCCACAGACTCACTGTACACTGTATTGCTGTACATTCATGTTCCAGGCTCATTCAACCGCACACCCAATGCCAAGAAAGAATTCCAAACTCACGGTTGTTTTCATGCAAATACAAGGGGAGCAAACTTGGCACTGGTCACTGCTGTGTACGTAAAAGGCGACACTAAAAAAATACTCAAACCAACAACTACTTTGAGATACAGGGATGCAAGGATCCCCTTAGGGGATACAAGAAATTGCAGATGCTGATATACAAGGACACAAAGTGCTGGAGTAACTAAGTGGTGCAGTATCTCTGGAGAAAATACAAAGCAAACAAAGCACTGGCTGAAGAAACTGTGTATAAATTCTTATCTTTATTCATCATTTATGTGTAAAAATATTTAATCTGAGGAACAGGGGTGCCGTGTGGTCACATTATAGGAAAATTAATGTATTCCAGACTGGAACACAACGATGATAGTTTCAGAGTCGAATTTCACGATTCTGCTCATTTCAAGGCAATGGAATTCTTCAGCCTCATCCAAATGAGCAATGAAATTCTCGATTCCAGAGACTCCCATAAATGGTCAACTACTCATCCCCCCCCCCCCCCCCCAAAGGAACAGGTAGCGGGAGAGCGGCGTCTAACAGCGAGAGAGAGGGGGCAGATGCGAGTGGGAGACAGGGGAGAGCGAGCACACAGACCCGCGCCTCATCCACAGCCAGGATCGAATCCGGGTCCCCGGCACCGCAAGTGCTGCAGAACTGCCACTGGACCGCCCAGTCTCCCCCCGTCCCCGTCCGTCCCCCCCCGTTCCCACCCGGGAGGCAGCCAGAGACGTCCGGGTTGACCCCGAACGACGACACCAGCGGCCCCAGGCCCACAGCCAGTGCAGAGAAATAGCGCCAACCCTTGCTCAACTCCGCCTGTCCCGCCAGGCCAACCGACAGGCATGGACCGACGACACCAGCGGCCCCAGGCCCACAGCCAGCGTGGAGAAGAAGTGGCAACTACAGCCCAACCCCGCTTCAACTCCCGAGGAACCCGGTCCCTAATGGGCCGGGCGAAAGCCGAGAACCAACCATCAACGGGGATATACACAAAGTGCTGCAGCAACTCAGCTGCCTCTTCCCCGCGCCGCCTGCAAGCCCGGCCCGACACCTCCAGCCGCCTCCGGACAGGGACGGGACACCCGAGAGGGGACGGGGACGGCCCAGCAGAAAATCAACAGCGCCCGTAGCCCGTCCCTGACCACAGACGAGCACGATCTCGCTCACATACCAAAGCATAAAGCAATAAGAATGACAAAATAATCTTAGCTTATAACAAAGGAACAATAAATACAACTAATTCATTGTTTGAAAGCAGTATTTTCTGACCTAGAAGCTGGAAAAAATGGAAGAAATGAAGGTGCATATATACACAAGCTCCACTGCTTTCCAGCAATGTTTATGCATAGTGACCTTTGACCTGGGCATGCTCAGTCGGAATATCGAACTCGCTTATTCCTAGTTGAATATTCACCTCAATTAACTTTAGAGACAGTCTTCAAAACCAGCACAACCACTGCAAAATGTATTAACGCAATAAAAAACAAAACATTCACTTAGACTCTGTTGTAAAGGAAGTCCAATACTAAAGAAAAGAAAATTAGTTTACTGCTCTTTACTACTCTTATTAATTTTTAGATCTTAAACAATAAAGGATGGAAAGGGACAAATGCTATTTTAAATTTAGGACCACTCAGGTAGTAATAAGCAAGGGTGGAAAATAAAATAAATTGCAACACTGAAGTCCAAAAAGTCTGCAAATTTTTGGAAACTTATTCAGAAGATCTGAAAGTCCATCTTTTAACCTTTAATTTCAAATTACTTTTAAAACCAGCAGTTTCTGAAGATTTTGATGTAGGGATTGGCGGCTTTGAGGCCAAGTTTGCAGATTATACATAAATAGGTGGAGGGGCAGGTAGTGAAGAGAAAGCAGGGACTCTGCAGAAGGACTTGGACAAGTTGGGAGAGTGGGCAGAGAAGTGGCAGATGGAATATAGTGCAGCAAAGTGTGGAGTTTTGCATTTTGGTAGTAGGAATAAATGGAGAGAGAATACAGAAATCGGAGGTGCAAAGGGACTTGGGAGTGCTTGTGCAGGATTCCCAAAATATTAATCTGCAAGTCGAATCGGTAATAAAGAATGGCAAACGCAATGCTAGCATTTATTTCAAGAGGGCTAGTATACAAAAACAGGAATGTAATGCTGAGACTCGAAGGCGCTGGTCAGGCCGCATTTGGAGTGCTGCGAGTAATTTTGGGCACCATATCTGAGGAAGGATGAGCTGGCTCTGGAGAGGGTCCAGAGGAGGTTTACAAAAATGATTCTAGGAATGAGTGGGTTAACATATGATGAGCGTTTGATAGCAATGGGCCTGTACGCGCTGGAGTTTAGAAGAATGAGGGGGGACCTCATTGAAACGTACCGAATAGTGAAAGGTCTGGATAGAGTGGATGCGGAGAGGATGTTTCCACTGGTGGGAGAGTCGAGGACTAGAGGTCATAGACTCACAATTAAAGGACATTCCTTTAGAAAGATGGAGGAATTTCTTTGGTCAGAGGGTGGTGAATCTGTGGAGTTCTTTGCCACAGAAAGCTGTGGAGGCCAAGTCAATGGATGTTTTTAAAGCATAGATAGATTCTTGAATAGTACTGGTGTCAGGGGTTATGGGAAGAAGGCAGGAGAATGGGATTAGGAGGGAGAGAATGATCAGCCCTGATTGAATGGCAGAGTAGACATGATGGGCTGAATGGCCTAATTCTGCTCCTATCACTTATGACCTAAACCTATCTACCCACCTATCTCAATAGTAAATGGTACAAGATCCACCTATTAAGTTTCAATACAACACTTCCGCAATATTGTGTTATTTGTTTCCTGAAGGATCCTAATAGGTTTTGACAGGATCAATGTGCAAGGCATGTTCTCGTGAAAAATCTATAACTTGGTGGTTATTTCTTAAAGACAGGTGGATCGAAATTTTCTTTAAAAAGCAAGAGGGCGATAGACAAGGGAGGCAAGGGAGTTAAAAGCAGATTTGGTTACAATTGGATTGTCCATATTTTGAAATACAGAGCAGGTTTAAGAAGCTAATGATCTATTCCTGTTATTTTCTTTCAGATGCTGTGTTGACCAATTTATGATATTGTTGCAATGTCACTTCAGAATGTTAAGCGAAGGGAGACAAAAATGCTGGAGAAACTCAGTGGGTGAGGCAGCATCTATGTAGCGAAGGAATAGGTGACGTTTCAGGTCGGGTCAGAATATTAAGCAGCAAGTTCTCTGCACCCATGGACAGTAGCAATCCTTATTATCACAACACTTGCTTAACAATGTAAAAAACTGCAGCACAAGTACTCTATTCCAAAAGCTTTTCTGCGTGTGTGGGTGCAGACACGAGCACCAAAACGTTTTTACATTCATCTGCTTACCATCTCAATAGAAAATGTTTTAGTGCAAAGACAATATCAATACATTTGGATCCAATTTCAGCATCCTGAAAATAACCAACATTCTATTCTTTTTTTATTTTTTATTTTATTTTTTTAATATATTTTTTTATTAAAGGTAATCAATTACAATGCTTCAAACAACTTTATATCAAATTAATTCAATTTGCATTAAGTAAAACACTAGTAATACTTATCTACTATTTTTTTAGAAATAATGATAGAGAAAGAATAGAACAGTTATAAATCATTAAGAGAGTGATTAAATAATAATTTGATTATATATAAGAAAGAAAAGAGAAACGAAAAAAAAAAAAAAAAAAAAAAAAAAATTTGAGTAACCACAATATGTATTATTAATAACACTACTACAAGTGATAGTATCAATAAAGACATATATGTTAATTCCAATATAAAAATGAATTATTCTCACCAAATCCCACAGGGTGCACGCCGAGCTGTGTTGCCAAGAACAGCTACTTCTCTAAATACTGTATATATGGAAACCATATCTGTTCAAAAGAATTATACTTGTCCAATAGGACAAATCTAATTCTTTCCAGATGTAACGTCTCCATCATCTCTGTTGCCCACATTTTGGTTGTGGGGGATAATGTTCCCTTCCAAAATTTCAATATGATTTTTTTCCCAATTATCAAACAGTAATCAAAGAAATTTCTTTGATTTACTGTAAGTGATAGATGTAAATCCGGAATTCCAAATATTATTAGCTTTGGGTTAGGGTCCAATTTAACTTTGATGACTTCAGAAATAACTTTAAAAATTTCTGTCCAGTAATTATTCAATTTAGGACATGTAACGAAACTATGTATTAAATTTGCCTCTGCTTTCTTGCACTTATCACAAATAGCGGAGAGATTCGGAAAAATACTATTTAATTTAGTTTTCGAATAATGTAACCTATATAATACTTTAAATTGTATCAGTATATGTCTGGCGTTTAATGAACACCGGTGTATTCGTTGTAGACTTTCTTCCCAGTTTTCTTTTGTTATAGCCAATCCCATTTCATTTTCCCATGCTTGACGATATATTTCCGTTATTGGATTCTCCTTATCCAAAATGATGTTATATATATAGGCTATTAATTTTTCTGTATTTGGATGTAAATTAAACAGTTCGTCTAACAATCCTGCTTCTTTATTTTTATAATCTTGTGTATTGGATTTAATATAATCTCTAATTTGTAAATACCTAAACAAATGTTGTGGAGACAATCCATAAATATCTTGTAACTCCTGGAATAAAAGAAATTTTCCTTTTCTATAAAGGTGTTCTATCCTTGTAATTCCTAAATCATCCCATTGTTTAAACCCCCCATCTAATATAGCAGGTTTAAACGATGGATTATTCATAATTGGTAATCTAAATGAGAGATTATCCAAATGTAGAGTCTTAACTATTTGTTTCCAAATACGTCTATTATTATATATTATTAGGTTGTCTTTATAATATTTTTTTTGTACTTCCGTTGGTGCAAAAATTATCGAACCTACATTGAAAGGTAGACAGTCTTCCTTTTCTATATTTAACCATGTCGGTTCATGATCCATATTTACCCACCAGAAATTCATATTCTTAATCTGAACAGCCCAGAAATAATATAAAAAGTTTGGAAGTGCTAATCCTCCATTTATCTTAGCTTTGCATAGATGTTTTTTATTTATTCTGTGATTTTTATAATCCCAAATAAAACTATTGACAATATTATCAATTTTTTTTAAAAAAGTTTTCGGAAGAAAAAAAGGAATAGCCTGAAACAAATATAACAACTGCGGTAGAAATACCATCTTTATGGCACTTATTCTACCAATCATGGATATAGGAAGTGTTTTCCAATATAAAATATTTTTTCTAAGTTTATCTAATAGTTGAGGATAGTTGGATTTTATTAATGAGTTATGAGTTTTAGTTACGTTAATCCCTAAATATTTAAGTTTGTCTGTAACTACTTTTAATGGGTATTGTTGTAATGTATTTAGATTTATTCCTGTTATTGGCATAATCTCGCTTTTATCCCAATTAATCCTATACCCAGAAAATGCACCAAACTTAGTTATAATGTTTAGCAGGTTGGGAATACTAATTTCCGGTTTTGTAATATAAATCAAAACATCATCTGCATATAAAGAAATTTTATTAATTGTTGTATCAGTATTATAGCCATATATTTCAGGTTCAGATCTAATTTTTTCCGCCAATGGTTCTATCACCAATGCGAACAATAAGGGTGATAACGGACATCCCTGTCTGCATCCCCTAGAGAGTTTGAATTTGGCTGATAACATTTGGTTAGTCAAAATTCTTGCCATAGGATTCGAGTATAAAATTCTTACCCATTTACAAAATCTATCCCCCAATTGAAACTTTTCCATTATATTAAATAAATACATCCATTCCACCTGATCAAACGCTTTTTCTGCATCTAGTGATATAACCGCTAGTTCCGTATCTCGTATTCTTTTTGAATATATAATATTAAACAAACGTCTGAGATTATGGGATGAGTAACGTTTTGGGATAAAACCTGTTTGATCATAATGTATTAATTTAGAGATCACTAAACTTAATCTCCTAGATAATACCTTAGTTAATATTTTTTGGTCTGTATTTAAAAGGGCAATCGCTCTATATGATCCAGGATCTTCCAAATCCTTATCTACTTTAGGGATGAGTGTAATTGTGGATTCATTTAAAGATTCTGGTAATTTTCCTTGGTCATATGCATATCTATACATTATTTGTAATCTTGGGGAAATCAGATCTTGAAATTTTTTATAAAATTCTGCACTCAGGCCATCTGGGCCCGCTGCTTTTCCGTTCTTTAGCGAACTAATTGATTCTATAATGTCTTTTACTGTTATTTCAGCATTTAACAATTCTCTACCTTCCTGATCTAAGCTATTGATTTGACATTCTTGTAAAAATATTTCCATACTATCTGTTTGTCCTGTTAGTTTTGACGAATAAAGATTTTTATAATATTGTAAAAATCTATCATTAATATCTTTTGGAGTAATTAATACATTTCCATACTCAGATCTAATTCCGTGTATCATCTTCTCATCTTCTAATTTTCTAAGCTGTCGTGCTAGTAATTTTTGTGGCTTATCTCCAAATTCAAAATACACTTGCTTAGTTTGTTGAAAAAGTTTAATCACTTGATTAGAATATATTTTATTTAATCTATATTTTACTGATGCAATTTTATTACTTAACTCTTTGGAAGGCTGTTTTATATTTTCATTATCTAGACGTTTTATCTCATTTTCTAAATTTTGTTCTATTTTTCGATTTTCTTTATTGAGATGTGCTTGTGCGGATATTATTGCGCCACGCATGAATGCCTTAAATGTGTCCCAAAATAGTGATGGAGAAGTTTCAGGATTATCATTAGTTTCAAAAAATAATTTAATCTGATCCATCACATATTTACAACAGTCATTGTTGTCCTTTAATATCTGAGGGTTAAATCTCCAGGTAGTAGTTTTATTAGATATATCTTTTAATTTTATCTTAAATGTTAATGGCGCATGATCCGAGATGATAATATTATGATATTTTGCATCATACGTAAAAGGAAGTAATTTAGAATCTATTAAAAAATAATCTATCCTCGAATAGGTTCCATGTACGGGCGAGAAAAAAGAATATTCTCGTCCGGATGGATTATCTAACCTCCAGATGTCTTTAATATTAGATGTATTGATAAAAGCATTTATGAATTTACTTGATTTCGAGGCAGCTTTCCTTTTTGCAGATGATCTATCTAGATAGTTATCTAAAGTACAATTTAAATCACCTCCAATTATTAAATTGTGTTGAGTGGATATAGGAATATTATTAAATATTTTCTTAAAAAATAATGGATTATCAAAATTAGGGGCATATATATTCATTAAAATTACCTTTTTTGAATATAATTCCCCTGTAATTATTACATATCTGCCTTCTTTATCCTCTATAATAGAACTTTGTATGAAAGGTATACCTTTGCGAATAATTATTGCAACTCCTCTAGATTTATGAATAAATGTAGAATGATACACCTTAGAAATCCATTTAGCTGTTAATCTATGTTGAGCATCTTTTTTAAGATGAGTCTCTTGAAGGAAAATGACATCTGTCTTCAATCTGTTCAACTGAGCTAACACCTTTCCCCTTTTAATTGGTTCATTAATTCCTTTTACATTCCAACTGCAGAAGGTAACTCCATCACCCCCAGTCTTCATGCATTTTACTATTAGGGCGGCTTTTTTTGGAGTAGCCTTCTTGACTCCCCCAGCTCCCCGTTGCACCATGACATCAATCCAATGAGAATTTCTATCCACCTTAATCCGCATCTATGTCTTCTTAAACTAAATACACAATATCCAACATTCTATTCTATGCAAGCATTACCACGATTTGTATCCCTTGCCCTCAATCTACTGACATTATCCAATGAGATTGTTGAACCATTCTCCTCCAGTTATTCACAGCAAGTGCCCCACTGATGTTCCAACCTCCTTTTAGTTAAATCATCATAGACTGGACATCCTCTTTGATACTTAAATCTCAAATTCAAATTCCCAAGAATGGATTTGTCTATTTAAACGTGACAATAGCAATTCCCACCAATAAAACAATACAGCACAGGCACAGACACATCAGCCCACAATGTCTGTGCCAAATATGATGCCACGATGGTGAGGCCACAGTTGGAGCATTGTGTTCAGTTTTAGTCACCCTGTAATAGGAAAGATGTTAAGATGGATAGGGTGCAGAAAAGATTTACAAGGATGTTGACTGGACTCGAGAGCCCAAGCTATAAGGAGAGGTTGAGTAGGCTAGGATTTATTCCTTGGAGCACAGGAGGATGAGAGGTGATCTTATAGACGTGTATAAGACCAAGTAATTAATAGGAAGGGTAAATGCCTACTGTAGAGGAATCAAAAACCAGAGGATGTAGGTTTCAGATAAGGGGGAAAAGATTTAATAGGAATCTGAGGGGCAACTTTTTTTTTAAATACACAAAGGGTGATGGGTATGCGGAATGAGGTGCCAGAGGAGGTAGTTGAGGCAAGTACTTCCACAAAATCTAAAAGATATTTGGACAGGCACTTGGATAAGACCCTGGATAGAAGGATATGTGCTCATGGAGGCAGGTGGGACTAGTGCAGATGGGGCATGTTGACAGGCATGGGCAAATTGTGCCAAAGTGTCTGTTACCATGCTGTACGACTGACTCTTATCGGTCGACACACAATTTATATCCCTCCTTCCCAGCATATTTATGTGCCTAGCTAAAACCCTCTTAAATGCCACACTTGTATCTGCCCTCACCACCATCCCTGGCAAAACATTCCAGGCACCCTGTGTGTGTGTGTGTGTGTGTATATAAAAAGACTTACCCCGCATATCTCCTTTAAACTTTACCCCTCCCACCATAAACTATGCCCTCTGGTCTTTGACATTTTCTCCATGGGAAAAAGGTTCCTATTATATACGTATAGATTTCATCCTCATTAATTTAAACCACAAGAAAACCCAATTCGCCAACAGAACAAGCAGTCAAAACCTCCAATGGCAGATGTAGTATAGCATAGCAAAGTGGGGAGTCATGCATTTTGGTAGTAGGAATAAAGGAGTAGACTAAATGGGGATAAAATCCAGAAATCCGACGTGCAAAGGGACTTGGGAGTGCTGGTACTGGATTCCCAAAAAGTTAATCTGCAAGTCAAATCGGTAGTAAAGAAAGCAAACTCAATGCCAGCATTTATTTCAAGAGGGCTTGTACACAAAAACAGGGGTGTAATGCTAAAGCTCTATAAGGCGCTGGTAAGGCCGCATTTTGAGTATTGTGAGCAATTTGGGCACCATATCTGAGGAAGGATGTGCTGGCTCTGGAGAGGGTCCAGAGGTTTACATGAATGATCCCAGTAGGTTAACCTACGATGAGCGTTTGACAGCACTGGGCCTGTACTCGCTGAAGTTTCAAAGAATGAGGGGGGACATCATTAAAACATACAGAACAGTGAAAGGTTTGGATAGAATGTTTCCACTAATGGGAGGATGAAGGACAAGAGGTCATAGCCTCAGAATTAAAGGACATTCTTTTAGGAAGATGAGGAGAAATTCCTTCAGTCAGAGGGTGGTGAATCTGTGGCATTATTTGCCGCAGAAGGCTGTGGAGGCGTCAGTGGATATTTTAAAGGCAAAGATAGATTTTTGATTAGTATAGGTGTCAGAGGTTATGGGGAGAAGGCAGGAGAAAGGGGTTAGGAAGGAGAGATAGATCAGCCATGATTGAACAGCATAGACTTGATGGGCCGAATGACCTAATGCTACTCCTATCATTTATGACATGAGCTGGTTTGAGGAGTTAGGCAGGCAATTAAGCAAAGAGTTAACACATGAAGCTCAAATGTTATCTTGGCCCGCTAAGTGAGAGAGCCTTTAGAGAAAGATGACCTAGATTCGTGATGAGGTTTGGTGTGGCCCATGCAATAGCCAGCTGCACCAGTTGATGGCTGAACATCCCCGCCCCAGACATCGAAACCCGCATTGAACGGCGTGGTGGGGCGGGGAGAGGCCTCTGCCCGGACCATGGGCGCCCTGAGACGCCCGGTCCCGGCTCCGGCCGACCGGTAACCGGGCCGATGCCGCCCCGAGGCCAGTGATCGGGCCGGACACGGGTGATGCCGACTCCGGGATGTGTCTGCAGCCCGACTCCGACGCTGGGAGTTCCCTCCCCGGTCACCGCCCCGCACCGAGCCCGGGCCTCTGCACTAATCTGCCCCGCCGCCCCGGTCACTGCTCCACTGTGCCCGCTCTGCAGCAGCCCAGGACCAGGCCCAGGCCCGCTCACCATGGTGATGATGCTGATTGTGTCTCCGCCGCCGCTGCCAAACTGCCGCCGCCGCTACATTTGGCGCCAACAATTTCAACGCGCAGGCGTGTGCGGCGCGCGGCGATGACGTGCGTTCCAGTGACCAGCGCCCACTCCTGGGTCAGGGGTCACACACACGTCACACACACGGGGCTGCAGTAACACACACGCACACGTCACACACACAGACACACACACAGGATGCTGCAGTAACTCACACACCACGTCATACACACACACGGGGCTGCAGTAACTCACACACCACGTCATACACACACACACAGGGCTGCAGTAACTCAGGGACACACACACGTCACACACACACAGGATGCTGCAGTAACTCACACACCACGTCATACACACACACACACGGGGCTGCAGTACCTCAGGGACACACACAGGGAGTCAGGCAGCAGCAAAGATACTAGATAGAGGGTACACAAAATTGCTGGAGGAACTCAGCAATTTTGTGTACCTTCGATATTCCAGCATCTGCAGTTCCCTTTTGAATACTAGATAGAGGAGCTGGTATCTCTAGTATCTTTGGGCAGCAGCGTGTGGGGAGGGAAAGAATGGGAGGTATTTTGGGTTGAGACCCTTCTTTCAACACACCCGGGTCAGGGGAAGTTTGATTGACGGGGTTGGGGAAGATGAACCAATGGCTGATGGAGCTGCTGCTCAGTTTCCGGATGACACAGACATGTCATGGAGAGACACATCACAAGATGCTGTGACACGAGAAGAGAAAGACTTTCCGAGGCTATTACCCCACACATTGTAAATCAGTCCAATCTTGTTCTGCAATGCATTGCTACTTGTAAACATAAGCCAGAAACCGTGTTTGATTTAAACACATCTTTAATGAGCACTAAAGCTTAACAGCGTTGATGACAACAGGTTATCAGTGCATCCTAGCTGCTCGAACTGGCAGTGCCGGGAACGAGTGTTAGTACAAGTGTTATAGTGGGGTGGAGTTAGTGATGCTGGCTTATGTGTGATTGGTTCATATGCATCATCAATCTACACTACTGTTGCTGGTTAGATCGTATGGAGATAATTTTAAAAGTTAAACTCAAGTCAAGTCACATTTATTTATATAGCACATTTAAAAAACAACTCTCGTTGGCCAAAGTGCTTTACATTTGTTATAAGAATAGCACAACAAAACAAACTACATACATATATACATGTAGCCCTCACTCAGAGGACGTCAGGAAAGGCTTGGGAGTATAGATAAGTCTTTAGTCTTAACTTAAAAGAGTCGATGGAGGAGGCAGTTCTGACGGGAAAGGGGATGCTGTTCCACAGCCTAGGGGCTGCAACCGCAAAGGCGCGGTCGCCCCTGAGCTTATGCCCAAAGATCTTATAGCGGAGCCTTTGCTTATGCCTAGACCGTGGGATATTCAGCAACCCCAAGTCGGCCGATCTGAGGGGCCTGAAGATGGAGTGGTGGGTGAGAAGACTTTTTATGTAGGTGGGGGCAAGCCCATTGAGGGCTTTGTAGATATGGAGGAGTATTTTGAAGTTTATACGGAACCGCACAGGGAGCCAGTGGAGAGA
The DNA here is from genome assembly GCF_010909765.2 of Amblyraja radiata. Taxonomy (NCBI): domain Eukaryota; kingdom Metazoa; phylum Chordata; class Chondrichthyes; order Rajiformes; family Rajidae; genus Amblyraja; species Amblyraja radiata. The sequence continues at coordinate 100,488,886 of NC_045956.1, forward strand.
GGCCAGGATCGGGGTGATGTCCCTTTTTCGGGTACCCGTCAGGAGTCTCGCTGCGGCGTTTTGGACCAGTTGCAGGCGGGACAGGGAAGATTGGCTGATGCCAGTGTAAAGGGAGTTGCAGTAATCTAGGCGGGAGGAGATGAATGTGTGGATGATCTTTTCCAGGTCATCAAACTGGAGGAATTGTTTTATTTTAGCTATCATCCGAAGCTGAAAGCTAGCTTTTACCACGGCATTGATTTGTTTGTCAAATTTCAGTGCCGAGTCAAATATCACGCCAAGGTTTTTGACGTGAGGTTTGAGTAGTGGGGTAAGGCTTCCAAGGCTGCCTGCTATCATTTTAATTATGTCCGAGAGGCCGAGAAGGATGACCTCAGACTTACTCTCGATTAGTTGGAGGAAGTTCTGGGCCATCCAACACTTTATATCCTCGAGGCAGTGAAGAACTTGGAGCAGGAAACTAAAGACTGCAGATGCTGGAATGTGGAGAGAAACTGAACAGACCACTTGAGGAACTCAGTGGGTCAGGCAGCATCTGTGGTGGGAAATGGACAGTCGACATTTCAGGTCAAGTCCCAGCTGTAGTGGCCATTTGGCTTATTTTGTGTGTCATTTATTATGTCATTTGTCTTATTTTAGACTGCCCGTAATTATGTGGGTGGGATTTATTACGTAGTCAAGGGTGTTTTTTGCTGCTGGGTTTTCCTGCGCTGAAGCTTAGTTGTAGTTTAGTTTTGGAGTTACATGGGGAAGGAACGCCCTTTGACCATGTGAAGTTTAACCGAGGAGTTTTCTAACGTTTAAAAGCGATATGCTGGAGTTTGACGAAGATTAAAATGTACGATTCGGAGAGGAAGGTCAGATGTATATCTTATTCTTTTTCTTCAACAATAAAGAAACTATTAATCAAAAGACTGTGTTATGAAAATTTATCTGTGAAGAAGCTCTGAAGGTCTCACGGAGAGCTCACATGCGTATTACGACATTCTCCTAAAGCCATGTAGTCTCTTTAGTGGCTAGAGGGAGTAATCTCTTGAACGATATAAAAATCTGCCGCTGCAACTTCCTCTGAACATAGCCATTTTCTACCACAAGCCTTCCCACCCTTTCAATTTGATCATGGCTGATCTGCCTCAATGATCTGTTTCATCACTTCTCTGTGCCGATTCACCATAACTCAATTCCCCCTTTCAAAAAATTATATCCTTCCTCTTTAAATACTATACTCCCAATTGCAGACATTTGTAACCCTCTGAGCAAAGTTCCTACACAGCTCAATTTCAAATGATCACCACTAAACTGGCAACTATGCCCTCTTGTTCCATATTTTCCCACAAGTGGAACATAAGACATAGGAGCGGAATTAGACCATTTGGCCAATCAAGTCTACTCCACCATTTAATAATTTGCCTTGTTTACCATTGATGCAACCCACAATTAAACATCTTCAGATTGGATTACTAACCTTTCTTTGTCATGCCTGACCATCAAGGCTGAGCAGGTGAGGAAGGAGCTGAGTAGACTCCACCCAGGCAAAGGCACGGGTCCCGATGGTGTCAGCCTTAGGCTACTCAAGGTGTGTGCCAGCCAGTTGTGCGGAGTACTCCAGCATATCTTTTTATGCACATAACAAACAAGAGGCAAGCCTGTTCTGAATCCAAACTACCAAATCACCAAATGTGCTGTTTAGTGCAAATATACCATTTCTGGAGCAGAGTGACCTTTGCCAGCCATGCCATGGGAAAGGGATCCACCACCTCTTCTCATTGCCTTGGTGTACCACTGATCAACCTCTACGTTAATTTTCAGCTAAGATGTTGAGTGAAGCTGATAACGTTAAGAACTGCAGTGAAAATTTCAGAGCACGAGGATTTCTTCCCAACTTTCAACGTTGCTGTTGTGACACAAGGTTCCCAATGTCTTCCCTGTAAATCTTGACATTTATCCTATCTTTCTTCCTCTGGATCTTATGTTTTACAATATAATTTGATTTTGAAGCACAAAATAATCTTATTGTGCTTAACAGGATTATATTGTGTATAATCTTACATCGAAACATAGAAAATAGGTGCAGGAGGAGGCCATTCGGCCCTTCGAGCCAGCACCACCATTCATTGTGAACATGGCTGATCGGCCCCAATCAATAACCCGTGCCTGCCTTCTCCCCATATCCCTTGATTCCACTAGCCCCCAGAGCTCTATCTAACTCTCTCTTAAATCCATCCAGTGACTTGGCCTCCACTGCCCTCTGTGGCAGGGAATTCCACAAATTCACAACTCTCTGGGTGAAAACGTTTTTTCTCACCTCAGTCTTAAATGGCTTCCACTTTATTCTAAGACTGTGGCCCCTGGCTCTACTCGCCCAACATTGGGAACAATTTTCCTGCATCTAGTTTGTCCAGTCCTTTTATAATTTTATATGTTTCTATAAGATACCCCCTCATCCTTCTAAACTCCAGTGAATACAAGCCTAGTCTTTTCAATCTTTCCTCATATGACAGTCCCACCATCCCAGGGATCAATCTCGTGAACCCACGCTGCATTGCCTCAATCACAAGGATGTCCTTCCTCAAATTAGGAGACCAAAACTGTACACAATACTCCAGATGTGGTTTCACCAGAGCCCTATACAACTGCAGAAGAACCTCTTTACTCCTATACTGAAATCCTCTTGTTATGAAGGCCAACATTCCATTAGCTTTCTTCACTGCCTGCTGTACCTGCACGCCAACTTTCAGTGACTGGTGTACAAGGACGCCCGGGTCTCGCTGCACCTCCCCCTTACCTAACCTAACCCCATTGAGATAATAATCTGCCCCCTTGTTTTTGCCGCCAAAGTGGATAACCTCACATTTATCTATATTATACTGCATCTGCCACACATCTGCCCACTCAATCAACCTGTCCCGGTCACCCTGCAACCTCCTAACATCCTCTTCACAGTTCACCTAGCTTTGGGTGAAAAAGGTTTTTCCACCCAGCTTTGTGTCATCCGCAAACTTGCTAGTATTGCTCCTAATTCCCTCTTCCAAATCATTAATATGTGATAGACAATTGCAGCCCCAACACCGGGCCTTGCGGCACACCACTCGCCACTGCCTGCCATTCTGAAAAGGACCCGTTCACACCTACTCTTTGCTTCCTGTCTGCCAACCAATTTTCTATATGCGTCAACACCCTACCCCCAATACCACGTGCTCTAATTTTAGTCACCAGTCTCCCGTGCGGGACCTTATCAAAGGCTTTCTGAAAGTCTAGATACACTACATCCACTGGCTCCCCTTCATCCATTTTACTTGTCACATCCTCAAAAAATTCCAAATTATTAGTCAAGCATGATTTCCCTTTCATAAATCCATGCTGACTTGGACTAGTCCTTTTACTGCTATCCAAATGCCCCATTATTACCTCTTTAATAATTGACTCCAGCATCTTTCCCACCACCGAAGTCAGGCTAACTGGTCTGTAATTCCCCGTTTTCTCTCGCTCCTTTCTTAAAATGTGGGATAACATTGGAAAATCACCAGTGCGTCCACTATTTCTAGAGCCACCTCCCTGAGGACCCTGGGATGCAGACCATCAGGCCCAGGAGATTTATCATCCTTCAGTCCCATTAGCCTACCCAATACTATTTCTCGCCTAATGAACATTTCTTTCAGCTCCTCTACCCCCTTAGATCCTCAGTCCTCCACACAAGATAATACATAATCTCATTCTGCTAAACCCCGAAGAATATACTGTACGTCTCATACTTCAGCAGCTTGTGCAAGAACAACCCTCAGCTCGGATGTTAACCTGGGAAATCTCTTTTGGACTGCCTCCAATGTCAGTATATTCTTTCTTAAGTAATAGAGGACTAAAAGTGTGGATACTACACTTTGTGTTGCCTCAACAATACCATTTGCAACTGCAACTGCAACTAGACTTGAGCAGATGAGCAGATGAGCAGATTGGTCTTCTCGCATGTCGGTCAACATGAAGCTAATGATCATATTGAATGGCGGAGCAGGATCGAAGGGCCGAATGGCCTACTCCTGCACCTATTTTCTATATTTCTATGTAACGCCCCTTTCGGGGGCAAAGAGAATAAAGACCCAGAGGCTGGGCGTGAGCCCGCAAGCCCGCAAGCCGTGAGTGAGTCGGGTCCAGAAGCCATGAGTGAGTGAACCGTGGCTCCAGCAGCCGTGAGTGAGTGAACAGTGAGCCCACCACCTGTGAGCGGGTGAGTGAACCATGGCTCCAGCAGCCGTGAGTGAACTGTGAGCCCACCAGCCGTTAGTGAGTGAGTGAACTGTGAGCCCACCAGCCGTGAGTGAGTGAACTGTGAGCCCACCAGCCGTGAGTGAGTGAACTGTGAGCCCACCAGCCGTGAGTGAATGAGTGAACTGTGAGCCCACCAGCCGTGAGTGAGTGAGTGAACTGTGAGCCCACCAGCCGTGAGTGAGTGAGTGAGTGAACTGTGAGCCCACCAGCCGTGAGTGAGTGAACTGTGAGCCCACCAGCCGTGAGTGAGTGAACTGTGAGCCCACCAGCCGTGAGTGAGTGAACTGTGAGCCCACCAGCCGTGAGTGAGTGATCTGTGAGCCCACCAGCCATGAGTGAGTGAGTGAACTGTGAGCCCACCAGTCATGAGTGAACTGTGAGCCCACCAGCCGTGAGTGAACTGTGAGCCCACCAGCCGTGAATGAGTGAGTGAACTGCGAGTCCACAGCCATGAGCGTGTGAACTGTGAGTCCACCAGCCGTGAGCGAGTGAACTATGAGTCGACCAGCCGTGAGCGAGTGAACTGTGAGTCTACCAGCCATGAGCGTGTGAACTGTGAGTCCACCAGCCGTGAGCGAGGGAACTATGAGTCGACCAGCCGTGAGCGAGTGAACTGTGAGTCCACCAGCCATGAGCGTGTGAACTATGAGTCGACCAGCCGTGAGCGAGTGAACTGTGAGTCCACCAGCCGTGAGCGAGTGAACTGTGAGTCCAAGAATTAATTCGGCCCACAATGTCCATACTAGCCCTCTGGAAACCCATCCCTTTGGCCCAGAACACCTGTACTAGCCCTCCAGAAAGTCCCCCCCCCCCCCCTACCCCCACCCCCACTGGCCACCGCCTGAAGCCGTCCACCTCCCCCAGCTGCACGACACTCCCTCCTTGCCCACTGGGCCCCGACAGCCCTGCCTGAAGCTGTGCCCCTCCCCAGGCTACAGGACGCTCATCCACCGGCCCCCGACAGCCCCTACCTGAAGCCGACCCCCTCCCCCGGCTGCAGAAAGTAACAAGAGACGCAACAAGAAAGAATGGACTAAATAAATCTCCTCGTTAACATTTAAATTGTTGTTATATTTTAAGAGTTATTCACATTTTAAGCTTTAATAAATCCCTTTTCCACTTGCCGTGCCCGTCAGCAGCACCTGCGCAGTAATACCTGCGTGTTCTACATCACAATGGGAACCCAATGGGAGAGAATGGTTGCGCCGCCGGAGAGACGCTAAGAGTGGATGGGGGGGGGGGGGGCAAGGGGCGGAGTGGGGGGGGTTGAGAGGATCAGGGGCGTCAAAACGGGAACCCTTCAGCTGCGCCTGCACAGTTGGGGGCTATGCATGAGTGGTGGAACATTGGAATTGGTGGAGAGGTGGAATATTGTGTTGCGAGACCAGGCCTCCCATGTGAGAATGGGACCCAATGGGTTCCACTTAGTCTAGTTCACTTTAAACCGGTCCCCCAAATACTTGAATTTATCCAATGATGGAAACACCTTGTTCTCACAAACTTGAATCATAAGCCATCACAATCTTCAGTCTAATTATAAAACACTATTTTTACAAAAGGTTTCACATTCACCAATTTCATACAATCTATTACATTTAACAAAAATGATGCATGTTTAAATTTTAAAACAGCAACTGGCTAATTTAAATTCAATAATATTACTAAATTAATTAGAAATTAAAAAATAGCATTAATAACAGCAATCATGAAATGACTAGATTGAAAGAGAAACCAGTTGCTTCGCAACTATTATTTACCTCCTTGCTTGCTTTGGCTCACCAGTAACTCCCTGCCCTCTTAAATAGCCTATTAGGAGTGGCCAATGAATGTCAATGATAGCCTCATCTTCAGATAATTATACACAAAGCACGATTTCAATCACATTTGTATTTTTGAACCATTTCAAAAGCTTAGCTCAGAGAAAAAATCCTGATTTTCATAGTCTCTGTTGTAACGAGTTTATCATTATTAAAAATCTCCCTTCTAATAAGCAATAAGATAACAGAGTGTGCCTTGAGTCTGTTATGGTTCTTATTGGCAAGTTCCAGATATTAGTCAGGTGGAAAGAATCAGATAGTCAGGTATCCTTCATTGTTCTCCATTGCATAGTCAGAGGAGAGAAAGTAGGAGAGTAATAGTTAGCAGAAATTAAAAAGCAGAACAATTTATTAACTTGGTTAGGGATGGTGCAAGATTAAGAATACTTTAGGCAGAGTAAGCACAAACAAGTATTACATTTAAGGAAAATGCATTTTAAGCTGTCCACATACCTTTCAAGAGGTTTGAGCCATCGGCTGCTATCACTAGGCATTAGTTCTCCTATTGAGTGTCCCACTAAGGATGTGGCACCAATTAGCAGGAAATGCCGTGTAGTTCTTCAAATCATCAGAACAAAGAATCTACAATGCAAAAACCAGGAAGTTTGAAATATAAACACCAAAATCAAGAGGGTGGAGATAAAAGAGAAAGAAAACGTTAAAATGCAATTAAACTTTAAAAATCTCAAATAGTAATTAAATTCTGAAGCCCTGACACCCTAAACTTAACTGTTAACTTTGTACAGCCAGAAAGAGAGTGTCTGGGTGTAATAAGCATTTATCATGCTACAGGGCTGCCAACTCTCACGCTTTGAGCGTGAGACTCACGCCCTCAAGCAAACTCTCACGCCCTCACGTTCATCAGAAATTTCGCACGCTCAGTGGTGAGAAATTTTGTGATCAACGAACATTTCAAAACTCGGATAAACTGCATTCCGCGGGTGTTGGAGAGCCGGGGCTGCGGGAGGGATGGAAGCAGAATCAGCAACGGGAACAGATGCGGGGAGCCGGGACGGACGAGTGTTTGCCGGGGCCGGCGTGTTGCTCGCTGCAGCTCTGGCCATGGAGCACTCCGGACAGTGCATGTCCCGGGCGTCGGAGGCGTCGGAAGCGTTGCGCCGCTGCCGCGAGAGTCTCTGTGCCGAAGGGACAGACTCTTAAAGGGAGGTGGAGAGCGAGGGAGGGGAAGGAGACAGGGAGACAGTGGGGAGAGAGAGAGGGGAGAGACAGGGGGGTAGTGAATGGAGAGAGAGAAGAGGGAGAGGGGGGAGAGAGAGAGGGGAGAGGGGGGAGGGGGGGGGAAGTGAGAGAGTGAAGAAATAGGGAAGAAAGCGGGAAGAGAGAGAGGCGGTGGAGAGGGAGGAGAGGGTAGGATAGAATGGGAGAGAGAAGGGGAAGAGAGAGGGGTGGTAAAAGGGAGAGGGGGAGAGTGGGAAAGAGAAACGGGGGAAAGAAAGAGATAGGGGGCAAAGAAAAAGAGATAGAGACAGAGGAGAAAGAGAGGGGAGAGAGGGCAGGGGGAAGAGTGAGGTAGGAGGGAGAAATGGGGAAGAGAGGAGGAGAGAGGGGGGAAGAGAGAGAGGTGAGAGGAGAGACAGAGAGAGAGGGGAAAGAGAGAGGGGAGAGTGTATGGAGAGGGAGAGAGAGGGGGAGATAGAGAGGGAGGGAGAAAGAGGTTGAGGGGACGTCTGAAGAAGGGTTTTGGCCCGAAACGTTGCCTATTTCCTGCTGAGTATCCAGCACTTTTGTCCACCTGCACAGAGAGAGAATCCGAGATCAGGATTCAACCAGAGTCTCTGAAGATGTAAGGCAGCAACACTACCCACTTCACAACTGTGCCAGCTCCTAGTTGCTCATGGGGAAGGAGAAGTATATAGCCTTACAAACTGAAGTTGACAAACCTGATGTTAGCATCACACTGCTACAACCACAGGCACATAAATATAAAAGTGAGCCTCCTGGATCTTTCTTTGGATGTTTCTTCAGATCCCCCTGGTGGCCTGTTGGATTACAGCAATGCAGCATGTCAGAGTCCAGACCAGTGACGGACTCGCTGAAGAGGGTGAGATAACACACTCCAGCAAAAGAGATAAAAATAACAAGCCTGCTGCAGTCATCCGTTTTTTTTATAAAGACTCTGCTGTTAAGCCAACTTTCAGCAGAATAGGCCAATTATCTGTTAAATATCTTTTTTTAAACCCCTGCCCCTTAAATCTCTGATCTGATTTCACCTCAAAATTAAGAAGGGCATTTTTACTGAGCACAAATGTTTTCCCCCTTTCCAATAGATTGTTGCACCGTGCAACATCAATAATACCCATAAATTAAAATATTCCAAGCCTCACATTGATGCTGATGTACGATCAAAACGCACAGCCCTTGTTTGCTACACTCATTAAAAACTATAATTTCCAATTGGTATCCGTTTAGTTTAGTTTATTGTTGCGTGTACCGAGGTACAATGAAAAAAGTTTTTGTTGAGTGCTAACCAGAGCAGAAAGACAATACATGATTACAATCAATCCATTTATAGTGTATAGATACTGTACATGATAAGGGAATAATGTTTAGTGCAAGGTAAAGCCAGCAAAGCACAAACAAGGATAGTCTAAGGGTCATCAAAGAGGTCGATAGTAGTTCAGCACTGCTCTTTGGTTGTGGTAGGATGATTCAGTTGCCTGATAACAGCCGGGAAGAAACTGTCCCTAAATCCGGTGGTGTGCGTTTTCACACTTTTTCATAGCTTTTGCCTGATGGGAGTGGGGAAAACAGGGCGTAGCCATGGTGCGACTCATCCTTGATTATGCTGCTAGCCTTGCCGAGGCAGCATGAGGTTTAATTGGAGTCAATAGAAGAGAGGTTGGTATGTGTGATGATCTGGGCTGTGCTGACAATTCGCTGCAATTTCTTGCGGTTTTGGATGGAGCTGTTCCCAAACTAAGCTGTGATGTACCCTGATAAAATGGGCGGTCACGGTGGCGCAGCGGCAGAGTTGATGCCTTACAGCGTACGCCGACTACAGGTGCTGTCTGTACGGAGTTTGTACGTTCTCCCCATGACCTGCGTGAGTTTTCTCCACGATTTTCGGTTTCCTCACACACTCCAAAGACATACAGGTTTGTAGGTTAATTGGCCTGGAAAATGTAAAAATTGTCCCTCGTGGGTGTGGGATAGTGTTAAAGTGCGGGGATCGCTGGTCAGAACGAATCCGATGGGCCGAAGGGCCTGTTTCCGCGCTGTATCTCTAAACTAAAATGCTTTCTATGGGTCTTTCATTTGCCTTGGTTGTTCAAATGGAGAAGAAACCAAATATTTGGCTGATATGTTGAGATGCTTGTTAAAATAGTTTCAGATTAGCTACACCAAAGCAAAGCTTTGAGTGTCCACATCCAGCTGCCTGGCAAAAGTGAGGTCTGCCCAGAAAAGGGACCATATCTTGAAGACATGACCCGAAAAGTTTCTGATCGCGAACAAAAACAAAAAATCCCAGATATCGTTAGCAGATCAAAAGGCTTCTTTGGAGAGCGAAACAGAGTTGGTGTTTCAGGGTAGATGGAAATAAGGGTACTGGATTAATCAGTAATGGAAATAGCTGCATGAATTAGTTTATGTTATGTTCATAATCATTCCCCACTGACTATGCACCTGAGATCCTCAATAAGGCAGAGTCCAGTCTATTGTACACTATGTAAAAGATATTCTCAAAGATACACTTACTTTTAAAGTTATTAACGTCTTGTTGTTTTATCCATTCAATGAGTGAAGTGGAAAGATCGTTGTACCATTATTGGTTTTGCCATACATATCGTATACTTAGGTTCTGTGCTCCTGGCATCAGTAAACAACATATTGTGTAATGCAAAGCTTGTCATTACTTGCTCAAGATCTAGATAAGTGATAGAGATACACAAAGGTTAAATGCTTTCAACTTATAGCTGTGTTAATGGAATGTGACAAAAAGAAAGAGAATCGACCTCTTCTTTTCAATATGCGGCTTGAATATGTGTTCAAGCTGACCAAGACTTAATCTACACCAACAAGCAATTTGTTTAGATAAGCTGGTATTTGAACAGTATTCAATGGCATATTGTTCACATGCAAAATAATATTGATATATATTTTAAAATCTCTGCTGTTGTGCCAATTTTCCACGGAATTGGTCGATACTCTCTGTGTTAACCCTGCTCTGCCCCTTAAATCTATGATCTGATTTTCACCTCATAATTAAGATGAAAACCATTACTGAGCACAGAGACTGCTCCCACGTCATCTCTTCTCTCAATTTCCCTCACAAGAGATAAAATTAGTCAATTGTTTAACCATATAACAATAACCATATAACAATTACAACACGGAAACAGGCCATCTCGGCCCTACAAGTCCGTGCCGAACAATTATTTTCCCTTAGTCCCACCTGCCTGCACTCATACCATAACCCTCCATTCCCTTCTCATCCATATGCCTATCCAATTTATTTTTAAATGATACCAACGAACCTGCCTCCACCACTTCCACTGGAAGCTCATTCCACACCGCTACCACTCTCTGAGTAAAGAAGTTCCCCCTCATGTTACCCCTAAACTTCTGTCCCTTAATTCTGAAGTCATGTCCTCTTAATACAAATAATCAGTGTCTGGAGACACATGAAACTGCAGATGCTGGAATCTTCAGCAATAAACAAAGTGCTGGAGGAATTCAGCTAGCAGGGCAGCATCTGTGGAGGGAATGGACAGAACATTTCAGATCAGGATCCTCCTTCAGACTGATGTAGTAAAGGGGAAAAAACTGAAAAATATATATATCGGGATGAGGCAAAGTCTGGCAAGTAAGATGATTGGCAGATAGGTGGAGTAATGACAACAGCTAAGGATGGAAAGACCCAAAAGGTCAAATAAGGAGAGAAGAAGAGGAGTCACCATCCTGGCCACACACTCATCTCCCTGCTACCTTCAGGTAGAAGGTGCAGGAGCCTGAAGACTGCAACGACCAGGTTCAGGAATAACTACTTCCCCACAGCCATCAGGCTATTAAACCTGGCTCGGACAAAACTCTGAACATTAATAACCCATTATCTGTTATTTGCACTTTATCAGTTTATTTATTCATGTGTGTGTATATATTTATATAATGGTATATGGACACACTGATCTGTTTTGTAGTCAATGCCTACTTTGTTCTGTTGTCAACTACCTTCTGTGGCAGAGAATTCCAGAGATTCACCACTTCACACAGAGAGTGGTGAATCTGTGGAATTCTCTGCCACAGAAGGTAGTTGAGGCCAGTTCATTGGTTATATTTAAGAGGGAGTTAGATGTGGCCCTTGTGGCTAAAGGGATCAGGGGGTATGGAGAGAAGGCAGGTGCAGGATACTGAGTTGTATGATAAGCCATGATCATATTGAATGGCGGTGCAGGCTCGATGGGCCGAATGGCCTACTCCTGCACCTATTTTCTATGTTTCTATGTTTCTATGTTGTGCTGAAGCAAAGCAAGAATTTTATTGTCCTATCAGGGACACATGACAATAAACTCACTTGAACTTGAACTTGAACTTAAAATGCAAAGCTGAGAGGATTTTGGGTGGAAAGGTGTAGGGGGATCAGTGTCTGAATTTGTCCACAAGTGTAACAAAAACTATATCTTTCCATTTCTGAAATTGTGCCATTATTTGCCTCCTACATGCTAAAGGTACGGAAAAGGAGATTAGGCTGAGAAGATTAGTTTAACATGGTGCAGTGTGGGCCAAAAGTCCTGTTCCTGAGCTGTACTGTTCTATGATCTATCTTAAATGAAATGAATGGCAATTTGGTTCACAAAACCCTGACTAACATGCAAGGACGAGGTCGAGGGAGAACAAATGACCCGGCATGGGAAACGGCCGAGAACTAAGGGATTGTGTTAAAAATTGTTTGTGTTAAAATTGAATACTTGTAACTTTATTGGCGTCCTAGGCTTGGATAGAGTGGATGTGGAGAGGATGTTTCCACTAGTGGGAGAGTCTAGGACTAGAGGTCATAGCCTCAGAATTAAAGGATGTTCTTTTAGGAAGATGAGGAGGCATTTCTTTAGTCAAGAGTGTGGTGAATCGTGGAATTCTATGTTTAGCCACAGAAGGCAGTGGAGGCCATCAGTGGATATATTTAAGGCAGAAATAGATAGATTTTTGATTAGTACGGGTGTCAGAGGTTATGGGGAGAAGGCAGCAGAATGGGGTTAGGAGGGAATAGATAGATCAGCCATGATTGAATGGCGGAGTAGACGTGATGGGCTGAATGGCCCAATTCTGCTCCTATCACTTATGATCTTTATGTGGCAACACTTTGCATATGCAAAACAAAGAATATTACTGTGACTTGTCACATTTGACAATAAAGTATCATTTGATAGAAACATAGAAAATACGTGCAGGAGAAGGCCATTTGGCTCTTCGAGCTATTCATTGCGATCATGGCTGATCGTCCCCAATCAATACCCCATGCCTGCCTTCATCCCATATCCTTTGATTCCACTAGCCTCTAGAGCTCTTTCTAACTCTCTCTTAAATCCATTGTGATTTGGCCTCCACTGCCCTCTGTTGCAGGGAATTCCACAAATTCACAACTCTCTGGGTGAAAACGTTTTTTTCTCACCTCAGTCTTAAATGGCCTCCCCTTTATTCTAAGACCGTGGCCCCTGGTTCTGGACTCGCCCAACATTGGGAACATTTTTCCTGCATCTAGCTTGTCCAGTCCTTTAATAATTTTATTTGTTTCTATAAGAATCCCCCTCATCCTTCTAAAATCCAGTGAATACCAGCCTTGTCTTTTCAATCTTTCCTCATATGAGAGTCCCGCCATCCCAGGGATCAATCTCGTGAACCTACGCTGCACTGCCTCAATCACAAGTTATGTCCGTCCTCAAATTAGGAGACCAAAACTGTACGCAATACTCCAGATGTGGTCTTAGCAGAGCCCTATACAACTGCAGAAGAACCTCTCTACTCCTATACTGAAATCCTCTTGTTATGAAGGCCAACATTCCATTAGCTTTCTTCGCTGCCTGCTGTGCGTGGCCCCTTGGGCAAGAGTGACCATAATATGGTTGAGTTCTTCATTAGGATGGAGAGTGACATTGTTAATTCAGAAACAAGGGTTCTGAACTTAAAGAAAGTTAACTTTGAGGGTATGAGACGTGAATTGGCCAAGATAGACTGGCAATTGATTCTTAAAGGGTTGACGATGGATATGCAATGGAAGGCATTTAAAGACTGCATGGATGTACTACAACAATTGTTCATCCCAGTTTGGCAAAAGAATAAATCAGGGAAGGTAGTGCATCCGTGGATAACAAGGGAAATCAGGGATAGTATCAAAACAAAAGATGAAGCGTACAAATTAGCCAGAAAAAGTAGCCTACCAGAGGACTGGGAGAAATTCAGTCCAGCAGAGGAGGACAAAGGGCTTAATTAGGAAAGGGAAAATAGATTATGAAAGAAAACTGGCAGGGAACATGAAAACTGACTGCAAAAGTTTTTATAGATATGTGAAGAGAAAGAGATTAGTTAAAACAAATGTAGGTCCCAGTCAGAAACAGGTGAATTGATCATGGGGAACAAGGACATGGCAGACCAATTGAATAACTACTTTGGTTCCGTCTTCACTAAGGAAGACATGAATAATCTGCCGGAAATAACAGGGGACCAGGGGTCAAATGAGATGGCGGAACTGAGTGAAATCCAGGTTAGCCGGGAAGTGGTGTTAGGTAAATTGAATGGATTAAAGGCCGATAAATCCCCAGGGCCAGATAGGCTGCATCCCAGAGTACTTAAGGAAGTAGCCCAAGAAATAGTGAATGCATTAGTGATAATTTTTTTAAACTCTTTAGATTCTGGAGTAGTTCCCGAGGATTGGAGGGTAGCTAATGTAACCCCACTTTTAAAAAAAAGGGAGGGAGAGCGAAAACGGGGAATTACAGACCAGTTAGTCTAACATCGGTAGTGGGGAAACTGCTAGAGTCAGTTAGTAAAGATGGGATAGCAGCACATTTGGAAAGGGGTGAAATCATTGGACAAAGTCAGCATGGATTTACGAAAGGTAAATCATGTCTGACGAATCTTATTCAATTTTTTCGAGGATGTAACTAGTAGAGTGGATAAGGGAGAACCAGTGGATGTGTTATATCTGGACTTTCAGAAGGCTTTCGACAAGGTCCCACATAAGAGATTAGTATACAAACTTAAAGCACACGTATTGGGGGTTCAGTATTGATGTGGATAGAGAGCTGGCTGGGAAACAGGAAACAAAGAGTAGGAATAAACGGGTCCTTTTCAGAATGGCAGGCAGTGACTAGTGGCGTACCGCAAGGCTCAGTGCTGGGACCCCAGCTATTTACAATATATATTAATGATTTGGACGAGGGAATTGAATGCAACATCTCCAAGTTTGCGGATGACACGAAGCTGGTGGGCAGTGTTAGCTGTGAGGAGGATGCTAGGAGGCTGCAAGGTGACTTGGATAGGCGAGGTGAGTGGGCAAATGCATGGCAGATGCAGTATAATGTGGATAAATGTGAGGTTATCCACTTTGGTGGCAAAAACAGAAAAGTAGACTATTATCTAAATGGTGGCCGATTAGGAAAAGGGGAGATGCAACGAGACCTGGGTGTCATGGTACACCAGTCATTGAAAGTGGGCATGCATGTGCAGCAGGCAGTAAAGAAAGCGAATGGTATGTTAGCATTCATAGCAAAAGGATTTGAGTATAGGAGCAGGAAGGTTCTACTGCAGTTGTACAGGGTCTTGGTGAGACCACACCTGGAGTATTGTGTACAGTTTTGGTCTCCAAATCTGAGGAAAGACATTCTTGCCATAGAGGGAGTACAGAGAAGGTTCACCAGACTGATTTCTGGGATGTCAGGACTTTCATATGAAGAAAGACTGGATAGACTCGGCTTGTACTCGCTAGAATTTGGAAGATTGAGGGGGGATCTTATAGAAACTTACAAAATTCTTAAGGGGTTGGACAGGCTAGATGCAGGAAGATTGTTCCCGATGTTGGGGAAGTCCAGAACAAGGGGTCACAGTTTAAGGATAAAGGGGACATCTTTTAGGACCGAGATGAGAAAAACATTTTTCACACAGAGAGTGGTGATTCTCTGGAACTCTCTGCCACAGAAGGTAGTTGAGGCCAGTTCATTGGCTATATTTAAGAGGGAGTTAGATGTGGCCTTTGTGGCCAAAGGGATCAGGAAGTATGGAGAGAAGGCAGGTACGGGATACTGAGTTTGATGATCAGCCATGATCATATTGAATGGCTGTGCATGCTCGAAGGGCCGAATGGCCTACTCCTGCACCTATTTTCTATGTTTCTGTTTCTACCTGCACGCTAACTTTCAGTGACCGGTGTTCAAGGACACCCAGGTCTCGCTGTACCTCCCCCTTACCTAATCTAACCCCATTGAGATAATAATCTGCCTCCTTGTTTTTGCCACATTCATTCATTCATTCAATTAACTAAAAGGGTCAACTATTAAAGTATAGCAACAAAGTGTATTCAAAGTGTATTGCCTTGCACAGTCCTGCCCTTCTCTTTTCCACATTTCTTTTCCGCTCCCATGCAATCAGTGTAAAGAAGGGTCCTGACCCGAAACGTTGCCTATTCATGTTGCTCCAGAGATGCTGGCTGACCCACTGAGTTACTCCAGCATTTTGTGTCTTTCTAAAGTGTATTCAAGAATGGATGAGATCCTCCCAGCTACACATTAGACTTTAGACTTTAGAGATATAGCTTGGAAACAGGCTCTTTGGCCCACCAAGTCTGCACCGACCAGCACCTGTACACAAGCACCATCCCCGGGCGCTCCAAAATCAAGACCAGGAGCGTGGCCTTGCATCGCCCGGCGCGGCTTTAATGGCCGCGGGACTTACTTACCATCGCCCGCCGGGGGCTTTGACTCTGACATCGGGAGGAGAAGGGAGTGCAGGGGAGAGATAAGACTTTGCCTTCCATCACAGCGAGGAGGAGATTCGCTGTGATGGATGTTTGTGTAAATTGTGTTGTGTCTTGGTTCTTCTACTTGTTTGTATGACTGCAGAAACCAAATTCTGTTTGAACCTCAATGAGGTTCAAATGACAACAAATAAATTGTATCATTGTATCATCCTACACATTAGGGACAACTTACAATTCAACCGAAGCCAATGAACCTACAAACATGTATGTCTTTGGAGTGTGGGAGGAACCGGAGTACCCGGAGACAACCCACACGGTCACAGGAAAAACGGGCAAACTCCGTACAGACAGCACCCGTAGTCAGGGTCGAACCCGGGTCTCTGGCGCTGTATGGCACTAACTCTATACCGCTGCGCCACTGTGCCGCCCAAGTTAGTGGAGAGTGGCCGGCTGCTCCTTTTCCCCTGAACGCACCCTCACCTCACAATAACCTCTTCCCCACCCCACCCTCATTCCAATCTGATGAATCTGCTTCTTCACTTATCTGGATTGCCCTGTTTTGAATCAAGATTTGCCTGCAAGGTGCCCACAAACCTGTAATCTTGGACAATTGAGCTTCATACTTCTTCTCGCTACCAATGTTCCTTTGACAGACAAAATAGCTTCCACATTTAAACAACGAGTAACAGTTCAATCTCTGTAAATAAAACCCATACAAGAATCATCATTTGGAACATTAACCTTGTAAATAATAACAATTATTATAACCTAACACTATTGTATTGAAGATAGACACAAAAAGCTGGAGTAACTCAACGGGACAGGCAGGAGTAACTCAGCGGATGCTGCCTGCCCCCCTGAATTACTCTAGCTTTTTGTGTCTATCTTCGGTTTAAACCAGCATCTGAAGTTCCTTCCTACACTTTTGTATTGAAGCATTGATCTCCTGCAGCCCACTGCTTTGATGGTTAAGATGTCCTTTATCCCAGGTTCCTTTATTTGAGATGGCCCTGGTTTCTCCATTCAGCCTCAGTGACTCATCCTGGCACCTGAGTTAGATTTCTTTATGCCCAGTTACAACATAGAGTCATAGTGTAATTGATACTAGACAAGAGGTAAGCTTCGGAGATATATCATCAAGAGAAAATCAAAATCATAGATTCTGGAAACCTGAAATAAAAAATGCTGGAAACACTCAGCAGGAAGCAAGTTATCTGAAACCGCTGAATTCAATATTAAATTTAGTTTAGATTAGTTTATTGTCACGTGTACCATGGTACAATGAAAAGCTTGTTGCATGCTAACCAATCAGTGGAAAGACAAGACGTGATTACAATCAACCCATCAACACACACATGATAAAGGGAATAATGTTCAGTGCAAGATAAAATACAGTAATGTCCGATTAGAGATAGACTGAGGGTCTCCAATGAGGTAGATAGTAGATCAGGACCACTCTCTAGATTTTGATGGAATGTTTCAGTTAAATGATAACAGCCGATAACAGTCTGTCCCTGAATCTGGAGATGTGCGTTTTCACACTTTTATACCTCTTGCCCGATTGGAGAGGGGAGAAGATGGAGTGACCGGGGTGAGACTCGTCCTTGATTATGCTGGTGGCCTTGCTGAGGCTGCGTGAAGTGTAAATTGAGTCAATAGTAGAGAGATAGGTTTGTGTGATGGTCTGGGCTGCGTCCACAATTCTCTAGAATATCTTGCAGTCTTGGATGGAGCTGTTCCTGAGCCAGAAAAGGACACAGCGTGTCTAGCTGGGTGAGATGACGAGCATCTTCCATCAGGTAACATTACAGCCTTCTGCACACAATATCAAATCCAACAACATCAATTAACTCACCATCTCTGTTTATATCAACGATGTTCAGAGGAGCAAGTTATTCTCAACCATCTCCAATATTATCTCAGTATATATCACTTTACCGACATGAACTGATTGGCAAGGCATTTTCGCATATATCCTTATTTCATCTATTATCTATCTATCTATCTATCTATCTATCTATACATTATCTAGCTATCTATCTATATCTATAGTACTAAAAGTCTGATCTTGACTGCTTTTGGCCCACTGTCCTGCGATTCAGTTGGCTGCCAGCCCAAGAATCCATTCGGCCCACAATATCTATACTAGCCCTCTGGACACCAGTACCTTCGGCCCGCAACACCCATATTAGCGCAACAGAAAGCCCCCCCCCCCCCACCCCCCTACTGGCGAGCAATATTGGAATTGGTGGAGAGGTGGAATATTGCGTTGGTGACCAGCCCACCCGTGTGATGCTGGGACCCAACGGGTCCCACAGTTTGATCTATATTACTAAAACTCTGATCTTGACCACTTTTGGCCCACTGTGCTGTGATTTCCGACAGAACGCCGTCACCTACGGCCGTCATTTTTGGCCACCTCGCTCAGAGCCCCCCTCCGCCTTCTGGGTGCGGAGGATTTTTCCCATTGATGACAAATCAGAGAGATATTAATGTTTTAATTCACCATTCTCTCTGCTGCTCCTGCTGGAGGGAGGGGCTATAAAACCAGGAAGTGGTGTGTCTCACGCAGTCTCTACAAGATGGATGAAGCCAAGGGTCACGTCTCTCTGAGCTCTGAATAACACTGAACAAATGTCTACACAACTGTGAGTCCCGTTAATGTGGTTTGAAAATGAAAATATGGTTTGTTTGAAGTAAAAAGGCACTGCCTGCAAATGGTGGCTTGGGTGCTTTGGCTTGAAGTTGAAAGGCACTACTTACTGCAAATGGTTGTTGGGTGCTTTGGCTTGAAGTTGAAAGGCACTACCTACTGCAAATGGTGGCTTGGGTGCTTTGCCTTGAAGTTGAAAGGCACTACTTACTGCAAATGGTGGCTTGGGAGCTTCGGTTTGAAGTTGAAAGGCACTACTTACTGCAAATGGTGGCTTGGGAGCTTCGGTTTGAAGTTGAAAGGCACTACTTACTGCAAATGGTGGCTAAGGTGCTTTGGCTTGAAGTTGAAAGGCACTACTTACTGCAAATGGTGGCTTGGGTGCTTTGGCTTAAAGTTGAAAGTCACTACTTACTGCAAATGGTGGCTTGGGTGCTTTGATTGAAGTTGAAAGGCACTACTTACTGCAAATGGTGGCGTGAGTGCATTGGCTGGAAGTTGAAAGGCACTACTTACTGCAAATGGTGGCATGAAGTTGAAAGGCACTACTTACTGCAAATGGTGGCTTGGGTGCTTTGGCTTGAAGTTGATAGGCACTACTTACAGCAAATGGTGGCTTGGGTGCTTTGCCTTGAAGTTGAAAGGCATTACTTACTACAAATGGTGTCGGGTGCTTTGGCTTGAAGTTGAAAGGCACTACTTACAGCAAATGGTGGCTTGTGTGCTTTGGCTTGAAGTTGAAAGGCACTACTCACTGCAAATGTTGGCTTGGGTGCTTTGGCTTGAAGTTGAAAGGCACTACTTACTGCAAATGGTGGCTTGGGTGCTTTGCTTGAAGTTGAAAGGCACTATTTACTGCAAATGGTGGCTTGGGTGATTTGGCTTGAAGTTGAAAGGCACTACTTACTGCAAATGGTGGCTTCAGTGCTTTGGCTTAAAGTTGAAAGTCACTACTTACTGCAAATGGTGGCTTGGGTGCTTTGCTTGAAGTTGAAAGGCACTATCTACTGCAAATGGTGGCATGGGTGCTTTGGCTTGAAGTTGAAAGGCACTACTTACTGCAAATGGTGGCTTGGGAGATTTGGCTTGAAGTTGAAAGGCACTTCTTACTGCAAATGGTGGCTTGGGTGCTTTGGCTTGAGGTTGAAAGGCACTACTTACTGCAAATGGTGGCATGAGGTTGAAAGGCACTACTTACTGCAAATGGTGGCATGTAATTGAAAGGCACTACTTATTGCAAATGGTGGTTTGGGAGCTTTGACTTGAAGTTGAAAGGCACTACAATGCAAATGGTGGCTTGGGTGCTTTGGCTTGAAGTTGAAAGTCACTACTTACTGCAAATGGTGGCTTGGGTGCTTTGCTTGAAGTTGAAAGGCACTACTTACAGCAAATGGTGGCTTGGGTGCTTTGGCTTGAAGTTGAAAGGCACTACTTACTGCAAATGGTGGCATGTAGTTGAAAGGCACTACTTATTGCAAATGGTGGCTTGGGAGCTTTGACTTGAAGTTGAAAGGCTACTTACTGCAAATGGTGGCTTGGGTGCTTTGGCTTGAAGTTGAAAGGCACTACTTACTTCAAATGGTGGCGGGTGCTTTGCCTTGAAGTTGAATGGCATTACTTACTGTAAATGGTGCCTTGGGTGCTTTGCCTTGAAGTTGAAAGGCATTACTTATTGCAAATGGTGTCTTGAAGTTGAAAGGCACTACTTACTGCAAATGGTGGCTTGGGTGCTTTGGCTTGAAGTTGAAAGGCACTACTTACTGCAAATGGTGGCTTGGGTGCTTTGGCTTGAAGTTGAAAGGCATTACTTATTGCAAATGGTGTCTTGGGTGCTCTGGCTTGAAGTTGAAAGGCACTACTTACTGCAAATGGTGGCGTGGGTGCATTGGCTAGAAGTTGAAAGGCACTACTTACTGCAAATGGTGGCATGAGGTTGAAAGGCAGTACTTACTGCAAATTGTGGCTTGGGTGCTTTGGCTTGAGGTTGAAAGGCACTACTTACTGCAAATGGCGGCATGTGTTGAAAGGCACTACTTACTGCAAATGGTGGTGGGTGCTTTGCCTTGAAGTTGAATGGCACTACTTACTGCAAATGGTGGCATGGGTGCTTTGGCTTGAAGTTGAAAGGCACTACTTACTGCAAATGGTGGCTTGGGTGATTTGGCTTGAAGTTGAAAGGCACTTCTTACTGCAAATGGTGGCTTGGGTGCTTTGGCTTGAGGTTGAAAGGCACTACTTACTGCAAATGGTGGCATGAAGTTGAAAGGCACTACTTACTGCAAATGGTGGCGGGTGATTTGGCTTGAAGTTGAAAGGCACTTCTTACTGCAAATGGTGGCTTGGGTGCTTTGGCTTGAAGTTGAAAGGCATTACTTACTGCAAATGGTGTCTTGGGTGCTTTGGCTTGAAGTTCAAAGGCACTACTTACTGCAAATGGTGGCATGAGTGCATTGGCTTGAAGTTGAAAGGCACTACTTACTGCAAATGGTGGCATGTAGTTGAAAGGCACTACTTACTGCAAATGGTGGCTTGGGTGCTTTGGCTTGAAGTTGATAGGCACTACTTACGGCAAATGGTGGCTTGGGTGCTTTGGCTTGAAGTTGAAAGGCACTACTTATTGCAAATGGTGGATTGGGTGCTTTGGCTTGAAGTTGAAAGGCACTACTTATTGCAAATGGTGGCGTGGATGCATTGGCTTGAAGTTGAAAGGCACTACTTACTGCCAATGGTGGCATGTAGTTGAAAGGCACTACTTATTGCAAATGGTGGCTTGGGAGCTTTGACTTGAAGTTGGAAGGCACTACTTAATGCAAATGGTGGCTTGGGTGCTTTGGCTTGAAGTTGAAAGGCACTACTTACTGCAAATGGTGGCTTGGGTGCTTTGGCTTGAAGTTGAAAGGCACTACTTACTGCAAATGGTGGCGGGTGCTTTGCCTTGAAGTTGAATGGCACTACTTACTGCAAATGGTGGCTTCGGTGCTTTGGCTTAAATTTGAAAGTCACTACTTACTGCAAATGGTGGCTTGGGTGCTTTGCTTGAAGTTGAAAGGCACTATCTACTGCAAATGGTGGCATGGGTGCTTTGGCTTGAAGTTGAAAGGCACTACTTACTGCAAATAGTGGCTTGGGTGATTTGGCTTGAAGTTGAAAGGCACTTCTTACTGCAAATGGTGGCTTGGGTGCTTTGGCTTGAGGTAGAAAGGCACTACTTACTGCAAATGGTGGCATGAGGTTGAAAGGCACTACTTACTGTAAATGGTGGCTTGGGTGATTTGGCTTGAAGTTGAAAGGCACTTCTTACTGCAAATGGTGGCTTGGGTGCTTTGGCTTGAAGTTGAAAGGCATTACTTACTGCAAATGGTGTCTTGGGTGCTTTGGCTTGAAGTTCAAAGGCACTACTTACTGCAAATGATGGCATGGGTGCATTGGCTTGAAGTTGAAAGGCACTACTTACTGCAAATGGTGGCATGCAGTTGAAAGGCACTACTTACTGCAAATGGTGGCTTGGGTGCTTTGGCTTGAAGTTGATAGGCACTACTTACGGCAAATGGTGGCTTGGGTGCTTTGGCTTGAAGTTGAAAGGCACTACTTACTGCAAATTGTGGCATGAAGTTGAAAGGCACTACTTACTGCAAATGGTGGCTTGGGTGATTTGGCTTGAAGTTGATAGGCACTACTTACAGCAAATGGTGGCTTGGGTGCTTTGGCTTGAAGTTGAAAGGCACCACTTACTGCAAATGGTGGCTTGGGTGCTTTGGCTTGAAGTTGATAGGCACTACTTACTGCAAATGATGGCTTGGGTGCTTTGGCTTGAAGTTGAAAGGCACTACTTACAGCAAATGGTGGCTTGGGTGCTTTGGCTTGAAGTTGAAAGGCACCACTTACTGCAAATGGTGGCTTGGGTGCTTTGGCTTGAAGTTGATAGGCACTACTTACTGCAAATGATGGCTTGAGTGCTTTGGCTTGAAGTTGAAAGGCACCACTTACTGCAAATGGTGGCTTGGGTGCTTTGGCTTGAAGTTGAAAGGCACTACTTATTGCAAATGGCGGCTTGGGTGCTTTGGCTTGAAGTTGAAAGGCACTACTTACTGCAAATGGCGGCTTGGGTGCTTTGGCTTGAAGTTAAATGGCACTACTGCAAATGCACTTACTCACTGTTTGCACTGTATATTGATTTTAGATAAAAACACTACCACTTACGGCTGTGATTTTTGGCCATCTTACTCAGTCCCCCTCCGCTGAGCAGGTGCAGAGAATTCTTCCCATCAATGAAAAATAAAAGTGATATTAGTGTTTAAAAAATGTTGAGAATCTCTCTCCTGTCAATCACGCCATGAAAGCCACGCCTTTTGCTGTGGGAGGGGGAAGGGTTATAATACCCGGAAGTGTGGGTGTGGTTCAGTCTCTGCATGATGGGGAAGGGAGAGGTCACGACTCTGTCTGAGCTGTGAATCAACTGAACACACTGAATGTCTACTGAACTGTGAGTTTGGTGTTTTGTGTGGTTTTATGGTGGTCTCAACCTGCATGAAATGGTATGAAGCTGCATTTGAATTTGGTGGCCTTGCACCCTGCTTGACGTGGAAAGAAACTGCACTTGAATTTGGCGGCCTTGCATCCTGCTTGAAGTGGTATGAAACTGCACTGAATTTGGTGGCCTTGCACCCTGCTGAAAGTGGTATGAAACTGCACTTGAATTTGGTGGTCTTGGATCCAGCTTGAAGTGGTATGAAACTGCACTTGAATTTGGTGGTCTTGGATCCAGCTTGAAGTGGTATGAAACTGCACTTGAATTCAGTGGCCTTGCACCCTGCTTGAAGTGGTTGGAAACTGCACTTGAATTCAGTGGCCTTGCACCCTGCTTGAAGTGGTAGGAAACTGCACTTGAATTCGGTGGCCTTGCACCCTGCTTGAAGTGGTAGGAAACTGCACTTGAATTCGGTGGCCTTGCACCCTGCTCAAAGTGGTAAGAAACTGCACTTAAATTTGGTGGCCTTGCACCCTGCTTGAAATGGTAGGAACATGGATTTGAATTTGGTGGCCTTGCACCCTGCTTGAAATGGAATTTCAAGGAATAGTCATGAGTCAACTGCCAGCCCACCAGCCGTGAGTGAGCTGCCAGCAGATCAGGCTTGAGGGACTGAGCTGCCACCCTAAGAACCCATACCAGCACTCCAGAAAGCCCCCCCACTGGCCACCAATATTGGA
The DNA here is from genome assembly GCF_010909765.2 of Amblyraja radiata. Classification (NCBI taxonomy): domain Eukaryota; kingdom Metazoa; phylum Chordata; class Chondrichthyes; order Rajiformes; family Rajidae; genus Amblyraja; species Amblyraja radiata. The sequence continues at coordinate 100,512,755 of NC_045956.1, forward strand.
ATTGGTGGAGAGGTGGAATATTGCGTCGGGGGACCAGCCCTCCTGTGTGAACATAGGACCCAACGGGTCCCACTAAGTCTAGTATATAACTAAAATTCTGATCTTGTGCTCTTCCGGTTTGCGCCTTTTTTCGATTTGCGCAAAAACAGTACGTGATAACGCTACAATTTTTTGCCAGGTTACTCACCGTTCTCCTGTGCTGCGAGTGCAACATGTTTCGTTCCAATCTGTGATATATTGTAAAAGTTATTGTGATTTAAAACTTAAAAACCACATGTGCGCGTGGTCAATGCCACGGTCGGGATGGCGACGCCCCTTCCTGCCCCACTGGCGGCGGCCTGTCCCGCCTCACTCACAAAATCCTCTCTCCCCTCCTCACAATGACTTGTCTATCGTCTCACCCACCACCGGCGGCGCTCGCGGTGGGGGTTCAGTGGAGGCGCTGTTCCCGTCTCTCTCTCCCTCACCACTCACCCCTCTCCCCTCCCGCCCTCTGTGGCAATGGCGGTCCCGTCTACTCGTCCCCCCGGTTCCATCTCCTCCGCCGCCGCCGTTGCGGTAACTCACACTTACGGCCATCTCGGAGGAGAGCTTCTCCACCAGCTCATCAAAACTTGTGGTGCCCACCGTGACGGACACCAACTCCATCCCGCCCCTGCGGCCCGGCGGCGGCAACGAGCAGGTAGGCGGGTGGGCAGGGCGGGGATGGGCCGAGCGGCAGCAGTGGGCGGTCGGACAGGGCGGGGACAGGCTGAGCGGTGGCTGAGCCGGAGTGGGCAGAGGGAGGGAGGGAGAGTCGGGTTGCAGAATGGCCGAGCAGTTTGCACGGAGTTTGAGTAACTCATACACACACACACACACACACCTACACACACACCTACACACGGCACGTGCCATCAGGGTGGGCAAGGTAGGCACTGCCTACCCTGACTAAAATTATAAAATGTCATTATTAAATCTAAATGGGAGAATTATGCCTATCTAAGAGATCGATCTCTTAGGTAGGCATAATTCTCCGTGCCTTTCATGCGCAGTACTAGCACCGCGCTAAAGTCTGTGCAGCTCACGTGCCGTCGGCGCTGCTTCAAGCCGTCAATTTCAAGGGGAGCTGAAGGCAGCTGAAATTCTGCCTTTGCAGTACTGCACATGCGCAGCGCTAGTTTCTTGGCGGGTTTTTCAAATATGGATTGTCATTATCTTAGTGTATCTTCGGAATCAAAGAGATAGGAATGCAGTTCGTGTACCAATAATGTGGTAGATAAATCTCTTGGTGCTATATGTTTTTAAATACCGTATTTCCCGGGGTGGGGGGAGAGCTCCTTTCACAGCGTTTGTGGAGTCTGGCCCGGGGTAAAGTTGCGAGGAGGGTAGGAGCGTTTTGAAGGAGGGGGTCGGGGATAATGCCAGTAACCCACTTGCGACGCTCCGGGCACGGAGCCACCTCATTGTGGCCGGGGAGTGAATTAGCTCGGGTGGCTGCGAGCGGCCGCCGGGACGGACAGCCTCTTCTGCCGGCCCCCGCTTACCTCTGGCATCTCTCCGTCTGAAAACCTCTCTCCTGACGCTCACCGGCCTCGCTCATGTCAGCCGCTTCCCGCAAATCCTTAAATTCCGACAGCGCGATCGAGGGACCAATTGAGGTTACTCGGCTGTGGGAATTTAAGGATTTGCGGGGAGCTGCTGACATGAGCGAAGCCGGCGAGAGGCGGGTGAGAAATGTTCAGACGGAGAGCACTGCCAGAGGTAAGCGGGTCAGCAGAAAGCGCTGAGGTCCCGGCGGCCGAGCTGCTTCCTTCCCCGGCCACAATCCGGTGGCTCCGTGCCCGGAGCACCGCGGCAGCGGTGAGTGAGTTACTGGCATGATTCCCGACCTCCTCCTTCCCAACACTCCTGCCCTCCCCGCAACTTTACCCCTGGCCAGACTCTCCACACGCTGTGAAAGGACCGCTCCCCCAATTGATCCCTTGAACAAGTGTTGTCATTCAATAAGGTGACAACTGATTCAACTTGTCCCGGTGTGCTCCCGTTTTCCCCACCATCTCTCCTCTCCACCTGCCGTCATCCTCCATCCCCCACCCATTCAGTAATTCAAAATGAAGGAAATTTCATTTTGGGCAAATTGAATTGTTACTTATTTTTATTTACTTACTGCAAATGGTTGCTTGGGTGCTTTGGCTTGAAGTTGAAAGGCATTACTTACTGCAAATGGTGGCATGTAGTTGAAAGGCACTACTTATTGCAAATGGTGGCTTGGGAGCTTTGACTTGAAGTCGAAAGGCACCACTTAATGCAAATGGTGGCTTGGGTGCTTTGGCTTGAAGTTGAAAGGCACTAACTGCAAATGGTGGCTTGGGTGCTTTGGCTTGAAGTTGAAAGGCACTACTTACTGCAAATGGTGGCGGGTGCTTTGCCTTGAAGTTGAATGGCACTACTTACTGCAAATGGTGGCTTCGGTGCTTTGGCTTAAAGTTGAAAGTCACTACTTACTGCAAATGGTGGCTTGGGTGCTTTGCTTGAAGTTGAAAGGCACTATCTACTGCAAATGGTGGCATGGGTACTTTGGCTTGAAGTTGAAAGGCACTACTTACTGCAAATGGTGGCTTGGGTGATTTGGCTTGAAGTTGAAAGGCATTTCTTACTGCAAATGGTGGCTTGGGTGCTTTGGCTTGAAGTTGAAAGGCATTACTTACTGCAAATGGTGTCTTGGGTGCTTTGGCTTGAAGTTCAAAGGCACTACTTACTGCAAATGGTGGCATGGGTGCATTGGCTTGATGTTGAAAGGCACTACTTACTGCAAATGGTGGCATGACGTTGAAAGGCACTACTTACTGCAAATTGTGGCTTGGGTGCTTTGGCTTGAAGTTGAAAGGCACTACTTACTGCAAATTATGGCTTGGGTGCTTTGGCTTGAAGTTGAAAGGCACTTCTTACTGCAAATGGTGGCTTGGGTGCTTTGGCTTGAATTTGAAAGGCACTACTTACTGCAAATGGTGGCATGAGCTTGAAAGGCACCACTTACTGCAAATGGTGGCTTGGGTGCTTTGGCTTGAAGTTGAAAGGCACTACTTACTGCAAATGGTGGCTTGGGAGCTTTGGCTTGAAGTTGAAAGGCACTACTTGCAGCAAATAGTGGCTTGGGTGCTTTGGCTTGAAGTTGAAAGGCACTACTTACTGCAAATGGTGGATTGGGTGCTTTGGCTTGAATTTGAAAGACACTACTTACTGTAAATGGTGGCTTGGGTGCTTTGCTTGAAGTTGAAAGGCACTACTTACTGCAAATGGTGGCTTGGGTGCTTTGGCTTGAAGTTGAAAGGCACTACTCACTGCAAATGGTGGCTTGGGTGATTTGGCTTGAAGTTGAAAGGCACTTCTAACTGCAAATGGTGGCTTGGGTGCATTGGCTTGAAGTTGAAAGGCACTACTTACTGCAATTGGTGGCTTCGGTGCTTTGGCTTAAAGTTGAAAGTCACTACTTACTGCAAATTGTGGCTTGGGTGATTTGGCTTGAAGTTGAAAGGCACCTCTTACTGCAAATGGTGGCTTGGGTGCTTTGGCTTGAAGTTGAAAGGCATTGCTTACTGCAAATGGTGGCGGGTGCTTTGCCTTGAAGTTGAATGGCACTACTTACTGCAATTGGTGGCTTCGGTGCTTTGGCTTAAAGTTGAAAGTCACTACTTACTGCAAATGGTGGCTTGGGTGATTTGGCTTGAAGTTGAAAGGCACCTCTTACTGCAAATGGTGGCTTGGGTGCTTTGGCTTGAAGTTGAAAGGCATTGCTTACTGCAAATGGTGTCTTGGGTGCTTTGGCTTGAAGTTCAAAGGCACTATTTACTGCAAATGGTGCCATGGGTGCATTGGCTTGAAGTTGAAAGGCACTACTTACTGCAAATGGTGGCATGGGTGCTTTGGCTTGAAGTTGATAGGCGCTACTTATGGCAAATGGTGGCTTGGGTGCTTTGGCTTGAAGTTGAAAGGCACTACTTACTGCAAATGGTGGCTTGGGAGCTTTGGCTTGAAGTTGAAAGGCACTACTTGCAGCAAATGGTGGCTTGTGTGCTTTGGCTTGAAGTTGAAAGGCACTACTTACTGCAAATGGTGGATTGGGTGCTTTGGCTTGAATTTGAAAGACACTACTTACTGTAAATGGTGGCTTGGGTGCTTTGCTTGAAGTTGAAAGGCACTACTTACTGCAAATGGTGGCTTGGGTGCTTTGGCTTGAAGTTGAAAGGCACTACTCACTGCAAATGGTGGCTTGGGTGATTTGGCTTGAAGTTGAAAGGCACTTCTAACTGCAAATGGTGGCTTGGGTGCTTTGGCTTGAATTTGAAAGGCACTACTTACTGCAAACGGTGGCATGAAGTTGAAAGGCACCACTTACTGCAAATGGTGGCGTGGGTGCATTGGCTTGAAGTTGAAAGGCACTACTTACTGCAAATGGTGGCATGAAGTTGAAAGGCACTACTTACTGCAAATGGTGGCTTGGGTGCTTTGGCTTGAAGTTGATAGGCACTAATTACAGCAAATGGTGGCTTGGGTGCTTTGGCTTGAAGTTGAAAGGCACCACTTACTGCAAATGGTGGCGGGTGCTTTGGCTTGAAGTTGATAGGCACTATTTACTGCAAATGATGGCTTCGGTGCTTTGGCTTGAAGTTGAAAGGCACCACTTACTGCAAATGGTGGCTTTGGTGCTTTGGCTTGAAGTTGAAAGGCACTACTTATTGCAAATGGCGGCTTGGGTGCTTTGGCTTGAAGTTGAAAGGCACTACTTACTGCAAATGGCGGCTTGGGTGCTTTGGCTTGAAGTTAAATGGCACTACTGCAAATGCACTTACTCACTGTTTGCACTGTATATTGATTTTAGATAAAACGCTACCACTTACGGCTGTGATTTTTGGCCATCTTACTCAGTCCCCCTCCGCTGAGCAGGTGCAGAGAATTCTTCCCATCAATGAAAAATAAAAGTGGTATTAGTGTTTAAAAACTGTTGAGAATCTCTCCTGTCAATCACGCCATGAAAGCCACGCCTTTTCCGGTGGGAGGGGGAGGGGTTATAAAACTCGGAAGTGTGGGTGTGGCTCAGTCTCTGCATGATGGGGGAGGGAGAGGTCACGACTCTGTCTGAGCTGTGAATCAACTGAACACACTGAATGTCTACTGAAATGTGAGTTTGGTGTTTTGTGTGGTTTTATGGTGGTCTCACCCTGCATGAAATGGTATGAAGCTGCATTTGAATTTGGTGGCCTTGCACCCTGCTTGAAATGGAATGAAACTGCACTTGAATTTGGTGGCCTTGCACCCTGCTTGACGTGGAAAGAAACTGCACTTGAATTTGGCGGCCTTGCACCCTGCTGAAAGTGGTATGAAACTGCACTTGAATTTGGTGGTCTTGGGTCCAGCTTGAAGTGGTATGAAACTGCACTTGAATTTGGTGGTCTTGGATCCAGCTTGAAGTGGTATGAAACTGCACTTGAATTCAGTGGCCTTGCACCCTGCTTGAAGTGGTTGGAAACTGCACTTGAATTCAGTGGCCTTGCACCCTGCTTGAAGTGGTAGGAAACTGCACTTGAATTCGGTGGCCTTGCACCCTGCTTGAAGTGGTAGGAAACTGCACTTGAATTCGGTGGCCTTGCACCCTGCTCAAAGTGGTAAGAAACTGCACTTAAATTTGGTGGCCTTGCACCCTGCTTGAAATGGTAGGAACATGGATTTGAATTTGGTGGCCTTGCACCCTGCTTGAAATGGAATTTCAAGGAATAGTCATGAGTCAACTGCCAGCCCACCAGCCGTGAGTGAGCTGCCAGCAGATCAGGCTTGAGGGACTGAGCTGCCACCCTAAGAACCCATACCAGCACTCCAGAAAGCCCCCCCACTGGCCACCAATATTGGAATTGGTGGAGAGGTGGAATATTGCGTCAGGGGACCAGCCCTCCCGTGTGAACATGGGACCCAACGGGTCCCACTAAGTCTAGTATATAACTAAAATTCTGATCTTGTGCTCTTCCATTTTGCGCTTTTTTTCGATTTGCGCAAAAACAGTACGTGATAACGCTACAATTTTTTGTCAGGTTACTCACCGTTCTCCTGTGCTGCGAGTGCAACACGTTTCGTTCCAATCTGTGGTATATTGTAAAGGTTATTGTGATTTAAAACTTAAAAACCACGTGTGCGCAGATTCCTTCAGTCAGCGCCACGCAGATTGGTCTCTTCTCCTGTCAGTCAATGCCACGGTCGGGATGGCGACGCCCCTTCCTGCCCCACTGGTGGCGGCCTGTCCCGCCTCACTCACTAACTCCTCTCTCCCCTCCTCACAGTGACTTGTCTATCGTCTCACCCACCACCGGCGGCGCTCGCGGTGGGGGTTCAGTGGAGGCGCTGGTCCCGTCTCTCTCTCCCTCACCACTCACCCCTCTCCCCCTCCCGCCCTCTGTGGCAATGGCGGTCCCGTCTACTCGTCCCCCGGTTCCATCTCCTCCGCCGCCGCCGTTGCGGTAACTCACATTTACGGCCATCTCGGAGGAGACCTCCACCAGCTCATCAAAACTTGTGGTGCCCACCGTGACGGACACCAACTCCATCCCCCCCCTGCGGCCTGGCGGCGGCAATGAGCAGGTAGGCGGGTGGGCAGGGCGGGGATGGGCCGAGCGGCAGCAGTGGGCGGTCGGACAGGGTGGGGACAGGCTGAGCGGTGGCTGAGCCGGAGTGGGCAGAGGGAGGGAGGGAGAGTCGGGTTGCAGAGTGGCCGAGCAGTTTGCACGGAGTTTGAGTAACTCATACACACACACCTACACACACACACACACACACACACACACACACACACACACACACACACACACACACACACCTACACACACACACACACACCTACACACACACACACACACACCTACACACACACACACCTACACACACACACACCTACACACACACACCTACACACACACACCTACACACCTACACACACACACCTACACACACACACACACACACACACACACACACACACACACACACACACACACACACACCTACACACACACACACACACACACACACACACACACCTACACACACCTAAACACACACACACACCTACACACCTACACACCTACACACCTACACACACGCATACGGCACGTGCCGTCAGGGTGGGCAAGGTAGGCACTGCCTACCCTGACTAAAATTATAAAATGTAATTATTAAATCTAAATGGGAGAATTATGCCTATCTAAGAGATCGATCTCTTAGGTAGGCATAATTCTCCGTGCCTTTCATGCGCAGTACTTGCACCGCGCGAAAGTCTGTGCAGCTCACGTGCCGTCGGCGCTGCTTCAAGCCGTCAATTTCAAGGGGAGCTGAAGGCAGCTGAAGTTCTGCCTTTTCAGTACTGCACATGCGCAGCGCTAGTTTCTTGGCGGGTTTTTCAAATATGGATTGTCATTATCTTAGTGTATCTTCGGAATCAAAGAGATAAGAATGCAGTTCGTGTACCAATAATGTGGTAGATAAATCTCTTGGTGCTATATGTTTTTAAATACCGTATTTCCCGGGGTGGGGGGAGAGCTCCTTTCACAGCGTTTGTGGAGTCTGGCCCGGGGTAAAGTTGCGAGGAGGGTAGGAGCGTTTTGAAGGAGGGGGTCGGGGATAATGCCAGTAACCCACTTGCGACGCTCCGGGCACGGAGCCACCTCATTGTGGCCGGGGAGTGAATTAGCTCGGGTGGCTGCGAGCGGCCGCCGGGACGGACAGCCTCTTCTGCCGGCCCCCGCTTACCTCTGGCATCTCTCCGTCTGAAAACCTCTCTCCTGACGCTCACCGGCCTCGCTCATGTCAGCCGCTTCCCGCAAATCCTTAAATTCCGACAGCGCGATCGAGGGACCAATTGAGGTTACTCGGCTGTGGGAATTTAAAGATTTGTGGGAAGCTGCTGACATGAGCGAAGCCGGCGAGAGGCGGGTGAGACATGTTCAGACGGAGAGCACTGCCAGAGGTAAGCGGGTCAGCAGAAAGCGCTGAGGTCCCGGCGGCCGCTCGCAGCTACCCGAGCTGCTTCCTTCTCCGGCCACAATCCGGTGGCTCCGTGCCCGGAGCACCGCGGCAGCGGTGAGTGAGTTACTGGCATGATTCCCGACCTCCTCCTTCTCAACACTCCTGCCCTCCCCGCAACTTTACCCCTGGCCAGACTCTCCACACGCTGTGAAAGGACCGCTCCCCCAATTGATCCCTTGAACAAGTATTGTCATTCAATAAGGTGACAACTGATTCAACTTGTCCCGGTGTGCTCCCGTTTTCCCCACCATCTCTCCTCTCCACCTGCCGTCATCCTCCATCCCCCACCCATTCAGTAATTCAAAATGAAGGAAATTTCATTTTGGGCAAATTGAATTGTTACTTATTTTTATTTTTTATTTTTACGGAGAGGAGAACAATCTGCGCATGCGAGGTTTAAGATTTATTTTGAAAAAGCTGACTGACTGCCTTCCTTGAGTAATTACTCATGGCACGTGGCTCGCACACACACGCACGCACACACACACGCGCACTCCTACGCACACGCACGCACACGCACACACCTACACACGCACTCATACGCACATGCACGCACGCACACACCCACACACGCACTCACACGCACACACACACGCACACACACACGCACGCACACACCTACGCACACACACACACGCACGCACACACACGCACGCACACACCTACGCACGCACACACACACAATGCAAACTGGTCCAATCGTCAAGTCAACGGGATCTAAACCACAGCTAACAATGAATGACCTGTGGAGGAAGGAACTGCAGATGCTGCTTTTTATGGTTGGAGGAAGGGAGTGACTGAGGGTAGGGGAAAGGAGAGGGAGGGAGAGGTAAAGGGAAGGATTGGGGAGGGGAGGAGGAGAGATCCTGGGGAGGTGAGGAGGGCGAGGGGGGTTTGAGGGAGAGGAAGGGATAGGGAGGGAGAGGGGAAAGTGGGGGAGGTGAGGGGAGTGGGGGAATAGATGGAAAGCGGGGGGGTGGGGGAGGTAGGGAGTGGGGAATAGAGGGAGAGGAGGGCAGTGGGGGACATGAGGAGGGATAGTGGGGGGATTGGGGGAGGTGAAGAGTGGAGGATAGAGGGATAGGAGGGGGGTAGGGAGGGGAGAGGAGTTATGGAGGGAGAGGGTAGGGGAGAGGAGGGGAGAGGTGAGGGAGGGAGTATGGGAGGGGAGGAGGAGAGGGGAAAGAAGAGGGAGGGTGAAGAGGAGGGGGAGGGAGTGCTGAGGGATGATGGGAAATGTGCCGTGCCTGTGCAGTCAGGGACCAGGCCTCCCGTGTGACAGGGACCCAACAGGTCCCACTTAGTCTAGTTGCTTTTATTTGTTTCATTGTGCTCGCTCTAACCCCACCAACGGCTTATCTCTATGGCAACACAACCCCATTGTCAGAATTATTCCCGTTGTCTTATTCATCCTTCTCTGCTCTCTCTGCAACTTAAAACTAACTTACTTTCTCTCTTTCCCAGTTCTGACAAATTCAACCTCAAATATTAGCTGTTTCTTACCACAGATGCTGCCTGATATGCTGAGTTTCTCCAATATTTCCTGGAGATATAATCATCTTTATTGTGGCAAGGTTTAACTTTGACTCGTTGTGCAATGCCAGCCTATAAACATCTAAATGGTGAGCTCCAATCTTATCTACCCTTTAAAAAAAGATAATTATTCGAGTCAAGGTCAAAATCTTACAATAAGTAAACAGCGGTAAAAGGAACAAAGATGACATTGCACAACTGTAAATTACAGTGTCAGACATATCAGTTTAAGGCATTTTTCTTTACCGTCCTGTAATCTCTGAACAAAGATCACAAAGTGTGAATCATCCACGTTTATCATGCCTGCTCTCACTAATATTTACTTAAGGCTTCTGGAATAATTTGTCACAATGTTCAGCATAAATTTCAAATATCATCTGAAGTAAGTATCCCGTTTCTTCAAAAGCGTTATCGTAGGATTTGGGCAAAATTAATTCTCATGGGTAAGAGCATGATGAACCATGATGTTGCCAGGATGAGAGGGCCTGAGCTACAAAGGAGAGGTTGGGCTTTATTCCTTGGACCGTAGGAGACCGAGGGGTGTCCTTATAGAGGTGTATAAAATCATGAGGGGCACAGATAAGGTGAATACACTCATTTTCCCAGGGAAGGGGAATCAAAAAGTAGAGGCCATATGTTCAAAGTGAGAGAGCAAAGATTTAAAAGTGACCCTGGGGCAACCTCGTCACACCGATGATGGTATGGTATGTGTTTGGAATGAGCTGCCAGAGAAAATGGTTGAGGTAAGTATAAACACAACATCTAAAAGAAATTTGGACAGGAGCATGGAAAGGAGAGGTATATGGGCCTAACATAAACAAATGGTTCTAACATTGATTTGTATTGACAAATCGAGCAGAAGGGCCTGAGTCCTGGATGAAAGCCTCCAAGCATCATGGAGAAGGTAAACTTTAGTGAATCCCTTTTGTAAGCTGAATATTGATAAACCCAGTGAAGGAAACTGAGGAGATATCTTCTGGTATCTTAGTAAAGATGGAAGTCATTGAAGAGACGAAGGGTGTGTGATATGGATTGGTCCAGGGGGGATAGTATGGAGTCGAGGTATGTAGAAATGAATTCAGTGAGACGGGAGCAGGCAAAACAATAGGGCTGCCAGGGTAGTTCTGTTTATAGATTTTGGAGAGAAGGTAAAACCTGAAGAAAGAGGAATAACTAATTAAATTCAGTGACATTTTGCCTAGGTTGGACTAGTAGTAGCCTTGCTCTTTCATTCTTCAGGAGCTAAACACTCAGCTGTTAGTTTCCAACATTTTCTGTTTTAATTATTCCAATATCTTGAGAATGTCATCATTCATTTCAGGAAAGGACAATAGTAAAGTCCAGGATTGTCAAGAAGGTTGATCCGCACAATCTGTCACTTATTAAAAACTGAAATGTAAAGGTTGATTTAAATTAAATAATTTGTTCTGATTTTTTTGAAGTAAAGTAACCAAATATTTAAAGTTGTTTGAAGTTTGAGGGAAGATAGTTAATGTTTATTGCAGAGTTACCTATCAGTTCTATACAATGACCTTAGATAAAATGTTTCAACGATCGATGTTCCCGATGTTCGGGGAAGTCCAGGACAAGGGGTCACAGCTTAAGGATAAGGGGGAAATCCTTTAAAACCGAGATGAGAAAAAAATGTTTCACACAGAGAGTGGTGAATCTCTGGAACTCTCTGCCACAGAGGGTAGTTGAGGCCAGTTCATTGGCTATATTTAAGAGGGAGTTAGATGTTGCCCTTGTGGCTAAGGGGGTCAGAGGGTATGGAGAGAAGGCAGGTACGGGATACTGAGTTGGATGATCAGCCATGATCATATTGAATGGCGGTGCAGGCTCGAAGGGCCGAATGGCCTACTCCTGCACCTAATTTCTATGTTTCTATGTTGATGAACTTGGTTACCTGTTTGTGCCTGGCCTTGCCATGTTAGATACTCACACTGTACAAATGCTGCTGGTTTTTCTCCCTGTTGTGTGCAGCTAATGAAAAATAAACCTGAGAATGTCAACAGATTCAATTAATAATATGAACAGATCCACATATAGTTTATAGAACCAAATAAAACTCATCCCTCAGCATTTTCTCTTCACACAGTTAGATAAAACTCCTGCTTCCAGTAGGGGAACAAGTGTAAAAGTCATTGTGCTATAACATGCATTGTGAATAACAGTGTTGCTGTACCAAAAGCTTCCACCGTTTATTTTGTTTGCCTTCAATTTAGGAATCTGACCTTCAGCAGCAAAGCCAGAATTTATTGCCTACCTCTAAATGCCCCCACGAAGCTGATGGTGAGCCACTGCAATCTTCTGGTGAATTGTCTCGACCTGAAACGTCACCTATCCATGTTCTCCTAGGATATTGCTTGACCTGCTGAGTCCGTTGTGTCCTTCTAGTGAAGATGCTCCCACAGTGCGATTAAGGAGAAAGTTCCAGCATTTGGATCCTATAACGTTAAAGGCACAGCAATTTATTTCCAAACCACACAGAGGGTAACCATTCTAACATAATCATTGTATTGGAAAGCTCTAGGTCATAGTTCACGTAAACCTGTTTAATGTGTATTGACAAAGCACTGTTTCTAGATAACCATAATCCTCCCTTGCGTCAGAAGTTTGTATACTTTAAAATTAACTTTCTTTGAAAATAACTGACTTTTAATTAGATCTGTTAAATGCATCATATCTTGTACATTAAATTAAAACATATTGAGCCAGATAGCATGCCCAAAAGGGCAGAAATTCATGTAAAAACTAATTTTAAAGCAGATTGCAAGAGAATCCCAGTATGAATTGTAGAAACAAAGAGCTGCAGGTACTGGTTAATACACTAAAGGACACAAAGTGCTGGAGTAACTCAACAGGTCAGGCAGCATCACTGGAGAACATATCAAATTCTTAAAGGATTGGACAGGCTAGATGCAGGAAAAATGTTCCCGATGTTGGGGGAGTCCAGAACCAGGGGACAAAGTTTCAGAATAAGGGGTAGGCCATTTTGGACTGAGATGAGGAAGAACTCGTTCACCCAGAGAGTTGTGAATCTGGAATTATCTGCCACAGAAGGCAGTGGAGGCCAAATCACTGGACGTTTTCAAGAGAGAGTTATATTTAGCTCTTAGGGCTAAAGGATTCAAGGGATTATGGGGGAAAAGCAGGAACGGGGTATATATTTTAGATGTGTAGGAAAGAACTGCAGATGCTGGTTTAAATTAAAGGTTGACACAAAATGCTGGAGTAACTCAACGGGTCAGGCAGCATCTCTGAAGAGAAGGAATATGTGACATTTCAGGTCGAGACCATTCTTCAGACTAATTTTAGATGATCAGCCATGATCATTTTGAATGGCGGTGCTGGCCTACTCCGGCATGGGTGGAAATCCTGGGGGGGCCGGGGGGGACGCGTTGAGAGGTGGGAGACAATCCCCCCCCATGTTTTGTAATCCAAACTTTATCAGACGCTTTCTAAGGGCTGAATCGGCCCATTTGCAGGGCCTTTCAGCGCCCGGCACGGCTAAAATCAAACTGCTGCATCGAGGCGATCGACGCTCCTGATGTTGAAGCCCCCGCCAGCTGATGAAAAACCCCGTGAATGGGCTGATTCAAGCCCCACAATTCGGGCCGGATGAAGCTGCTGTTGCTGGAGTTCGGAGTAGGTGACCAACCAGGTCAGCTCCCGATGTTATCGTCCACAGGGCCCACGGCCGAAGCCTTGCGTGTGTGCACATGCGCGCACGCGGCCAACAAGAAATTGTGCCCCTCCCCCCCCCCCCTGTTTTGATAGCGATTTCCGTGCCTGCGAGTAACTCCGCACCTATTTTTCTATGTTTCTAACATGTACAGGTGATGTTTCGGTCGAGAGCCTTCCTCAGGGTTAACTCGGTCTACTCTGCTACACATGACAGCTGCAGTAAGTGGTCGGCTCATCAGTATGCTGCCACTGTGGAAAGAGTCAGTGCACTTCAAGTCATCTCTTCATGATTGACACAGAAACTAGAGGGTGGGGAAGGGAAGGGCAGAAAATGGAGGTATTGGTAGTTAAGGTGTAAGGTAAAATCAATGCAGGGACCGGGTTTAACAGCACACTGATTGTGGCTCTGTTAAATTCTGCCTCCGTTCTCAAATTACAAATGATTCTGAGAGAGGTAGAGCCGGTGGTCGCCACTGTTGCGTTAAGGTTCATTCAGACTGCAACTGAGGGAAGTGTGCAGTTGGCTAATGAGGTTAAGGGCATCTGGTTCTGCAGATGGATGACACCTGACACATGGGTGGTATTTTAATCCACCCCACCCAATGCAGGCAACAACGGTCTTGGGCCACCATTAGCCATCTGTACAATGAAGATACTATTGCATGAATGTTTTGATCTGTGCTCAGGGCTGCCAGCAATGACATGTTTAATATTTTAAAATGACAAAGGTGGCAAGAATGTTGCCTTTGTCCTAGTGATTCCAGTTAAATTCATGCAGGATGCACATGTTGAAATGCGAGTTAACAATAACAGTGTTAAGTCACCACCTTTTTATCCACATATGTGTTGGTAAGTAATAAATGAGCAATACCAACATTGACAAAATCATCACAACCAACAGATATAAACGGAAAATGATCGCTGCTTTTAGGTGAATTGAAACGGATCCATATTCAAAACCTGTGCAAAATACTTTTACAGTATGTATTGTTTAAACATGATATCAGCTGTAAATTAATCCAATTGGTTTTGAGCTCTAAGTAACGTGTATTTGTTTACACACTCTGCAAATGCACTTGTCGAGACGTTGGAAATCCTTGGAGGTCACATATCTCACAGCAGGGGACTAAGATATCCCTGTGAGAGTTATCCCCTGTGTCCTATCCATCCTTCCCCCGCATCTCTTATCTGCAACTTAAAATCAATCCCAGTTGGGACAAAGAGTTTAACTCTGCTACGGGGAACAGTAATCTGAACTGCTAACTCTGCTCTTCTTTCCACAGATGCTGCCTGACCTGCTGAGTATCTCCAGTGTTTTCCATATATTTCGAAAGGCATAGAATCAATGTGAATGGCAAAACGCTATGAGAATGATGTTTTAACAAGATTTACTAGTTTTAGTGATCTGAAATGCATTGGCACTGAAATGCTGAAAAGGTTTTGCTAAACAGACTTAGTGGCATATTTCAACAAATAATTGGCTGATTATTTGAAGGAAAGGAAATTGTCAGAGTTACAGAAAAGAGCTGAGGATGAGTTATTCACATGGATGGCTTTACACATGGCCTCTTATAGTGCTGTATCATTCTCCGATTCTATGGAAAAAGGTCATAAGTTCCAGGAGCAGAAGTAGGCCATTCGGCCCATCAAGTCTACGCCGTCATTCAATCATGGCTGATTTATTTTTCCCTCTTAACCCCATTCTCCTGCCTTTTCCCCATAACTCCGGACACCCTTACCAATCAAGAATTTATCAATCTCCACCTTAAAAATATCCATTGACTTGATCTCCACAGCCGTCTGCGGCAATGAATTCCACTGATTCACCAAACTCTCGCTAAAGAAATTCATCTTCATCTCCTTTTTAAAGGTAGGTCCTTTTATTCTGAGGGTATGGCCTCTGGTCCTACACTCTCTCACTAGTGGAAACATCCTCTACACATTCACTCTATCCATGTCTAAAACAGTCTAAAAGAGAGATGAATATAGCATTGAATGTAGGGGATTTTTTGGCAGAGTGGAAGAAAAAGCTTTTTAACTTAGATGGTTCCAAGGCTGATTGGAGATAATGAACTGGGAAGAGATCATAGACATGAATATCCTTAGAATTTGCTTCTTTGCTGACAACCATGTTTGTGCACCAGGTACTGTGGCATTTTTGACTTGGCAGTATCGCATTTAACAGGGCTTTCATTTGTGGGCAATGCTAAAACTTAATGGGAACCTGTATTCATTGGACATCCATAGATCTGGACTTTTCAGCAGAAATCTTCACTGTGCTAACTGAGGTTGATTATTTTCCCCTCCATAGAACATAAGTATTTGTGCTGAATTCTGGCAACTGCGATGTTAATTCAGCACAGACCAAGGATGCGTGCTGAACCACACTGATTGGTGTATGTACCTACTGATTAACTGTGTATAGCTATAAAATCCTAGATTTAACAAGTCTGGTGCAGAAAGCAAGGCCAGATACCTTTAAGTATCGTCAGCCTTGCCCTGTTTGAGGACCCTGGCCTTGACTTGTGGTACGTCAGCACTTTGTCCTCCAATTCGCACCTATCTTGTTATCGATTAACATGGTCTTACATGGGCAGCAACTAATCAGATTGCAAGGCACATGTGTCACGAAATAGAACCAGCCCTACAACTAAACAGAAGGTTTAACAAACCTGTGGTTGAATAAACTTTCAGCTCAAATTATTGCCATCAAATTAATACAGCAAGAGAAGGCGCAAGGAACTGCAGATGCTGGTTTTGCAACATAAAAAAGACACAAAGTGCTGGATTAACTCATGAGGTCACAAGAGCAAGAGAAGAGTTTGTTTTAATGAGAATTCGTTTTTGGTGGGTGGGGTTTCATTTAAGTTCAAAAGTGGCCCCTTTAGGAGAGAAGGGACCCTGGCTATTTTAACCTGTGGCTTTCATTAAATACTAATTGCGGACTTTCTACTCCAGAGTAAAGCAGCACCAGGCCGCAGGACTGAGTGGCACGGTGGTGCAGGGGTAGAGTTCCTGCCTTACAGCACGAGAGACACAGGTTCGATCCTGATTACGGGTGCTGTCTGTACGGAGTTTGTACATTCTCTCCGTGACCCCGTGGGTTTTCTCTGGGTGCTCCGGTTTCCTCCCACATTCCAAAGAAGTGTAGGTTTGTAGGTTAATTGGCTTCAGCAAATTGTCCCTAGTGTGTAAGGTAGTGTATGGGGATTGCAGTTTGTCGTGGACTCATTGGGCCGAATGGCCTGTTTCCACGCTGTATCTCTAAACTAACTTAAATTAAAAAAACTAAAACTTGAAGCTGCAGCTAAGTCTGCATGCGCTGGGCCTGCAGCCAGGACTGAAGCCGGAAGGGATGTGAGGCCTCGGAGAAGTCTCCTGCTCCTCCTGCTCCTCCTGCTCCTATAAAGACACAATTTATACAAAACACAAAGCACCTGAGTAACTCAGCGAGTCGGGCAGCATCTGTGGAGGGAATGCTGCCTGAGCTGCTGCTCTGCCTCCACAGATGCTGCTGGACTCACTGACTTACTCCAGCACTTGGGGTTTTGCTAAAGGTTCCAGCATCTGCAGCTCCTTTTGTGTCCACAATTTGTCCATGTTGGCCGCGTGGGCTTTTTTTGCTCTGATCCAGTCACATGGTGAGCAGGCATAGGAACAAACTGGCTGCATTTTCCTACCTATTTGTCCAACTATGCATTGCAGACAGGTCCGTGCCTCGTGCTAATGTCTTGCTGGTTTTGGGCCGATTTTGCTGCCTGATCAGGGGCAGGAAAACCTTGTTATCTTCTCGCCTCTTCTGCCTTGGTGAGTAGCCAGGGAAATCAAAGTGACTACCTATCCTGTTTTCACTTGGTGGGTCAAGTTAACCCCAGAGTTAGCACCGTGCACAGGCTGCACGGTATTAAGCTACTCATTTGCACCTTAACACGGCTTTACAAGAAGTTTTTCAAACCTGAGGCCATTTAAATGCTCAGAACACAAGAGAGTTGAGTGTTTTATTGCCAAAAATAGACACAAAATGCTGGAGTAACTCAGCGGGTCAGGCAACATCTCTGGAGAAAAGGAATAGGTGACATTTCGGGTCGAGACCCTTCTTAAGACTGAGCGTCAGGGGAAAGGAAAACTAGAGATATGAAAAGGTACAAAGAACAAGTTAATGAAAGGTATGTAAATGGACAAATCAAAGGCAGCAACGAAGAGCAAGGAAAGGTGGAGCCCACAATGGTCCATTGTTGGCTGTGGAGAAAGAGATGGTGTGTGGATACAAACAGTGAAATTAAGCAGGACGACAGTGAAACTAGGAGGACAACTAGGGTAGGGTAGGTCCCCCAGCCTAGATGTCCCACTTGTTTCACAGTTCCTTCCTACATGTGTTGTGTCGAAATAGAATAATGAAATTCTTACTTACAGCAGCAGCACAACAGGTTTGCAAACTCAGGACTCAATTGATAACACAACAAACAAACAAAATGTATGCCCACATCTTTGGAGTTTCAGAGATAATCTGCAAGGAAGAGACCAGTGTGCTAAATGCAGCCGGGAAGGGTCATTTTTGTGTTTAATAATAATAATAATAATATATTTTATTGTCATTGCACATAAGCGCAACGAGATTTGGTATGCAGCTTCCATCCAATGTCATAACTTAAATAACTAATAAAATTTAGATTTAGATATCCCGAGAACATGGTTTGTAAAAGAACAGTAAAATAGTAAAAACAGTTCAAACAGACTAAAGTGCAGATGTGTCTGTGCGACGTGACCATCCGAGGGAGACAGTCCATGGGGGGTGGGGGGCACTCAGCAGGGCCGGTTCAGAGCAGCTATAGCTCTGGGAATAATACCAAACATGTCTCCAAAACCGGCTATATAGTAATTAGCTGCTTCATTTAAAGAGTAAATATGAATTCTAATATGTGTATTTTCCATTGTGCAGGACCCAGCGAGTAGCCTCTTTATTTGGAAATTAAGACAGGTTGCTGGGAAACTAGGCTCCATTAGTTTGTTTTGCCATAATTACAAGAGAATTACTTAATATTTGCTTTTAAATTAACATTTTCTCTTTCAGCTTCGTGCAGAGAACAGATTATACATGAAAGCACTTCTGATAAAAATCATGAGAAAATATGGAATTTATGAGCTTGCAGAATATAAAGAGCTCTTAGTCAATGTCTTAAGCAAACAGCAGCAAACACCATGAAACCATGTGACAATTGATTGCAAAAAATACCATAAATCAAATTAAATCAATGGTGGGTGATTAGACTGGGTAAAATTTGGCCGGTGGTTTTCCAGTTCCCTTATTCTTCAACACATGGTGTATTAAGACTTAAATACAAAAATGAAAAGCAACAAACTCACTTTCTGAGAAGGAGCCTAAGAGAGGTTACATGCACGTCTTCTCCGTGGATTGTCACCTTGTCGTGGTGGAGAAGCTTGTGTGGTCCTGAGATCCCGAGAGCGATGCCGCCTGGAGCTATGCTCCTTGTCGGGCCACTCATGGCAGTAAGGTTGAGGGGGAGGTCTCTGACAAAGAGCAATCCAACCAAGACCTCAACGGTGGAACAGGCGAGGGACGATGGCTGACCTTAGTGGAGCGTCACAACGGCTGGGAAGGCAGATGAAGGCTGCAGCAGACAACGGTTTCCGGTCGTCTTGGACTCCATGCCACTGGATCCTGACCCAGATCTGTCAAGGACCGTGAGGTGGCTGTCTGTGCACCAGTCTCCCCACCTTAAACAAAGTCACGCACAGGCATTCCCCATATAGGGAATAGCACCCTGGAGACACCCATGGTCAGCTTGACTGAGGGGGGCCTAAGAAGTCAGAGTAGGAAAAGGGGAACTATCCTTGTACATCAGTCACTAAAAGTAACCAGAGTGTTCAAGAAGGAACTGCAGATGCTGGAAGATCGAAGGTACACAAAAATGCTGGAGAAACTCAGCGGGTGTAGCAGCATCTATGGAGCGAAGGAAATAGGCGACGTTTCGGGCCGAAACCCTTCTTCAGACTGATGGGGGATGGGGGGGAGAAGGAAGGAAAAAGGGAGGAGGAGGAGCCCGAGGGCGGGGGGATGGGAGGAGACAGCTCGAGGGTTAAGGAAGGGGAGGAGACAGCAAGGGCTAGCACAAACCAACTGACTCACATGGCTATCTGGACTACACGTCTTCCCACCCTGCCCCCAGTAAAGACTCCATCCCCTACTCCCAATTCCTCCGCCTACGCCGCATCTGCTCCCAGGATGAGACGTTCCACACCAGGGCATCGGAAATGTCCTCATTCTTCAGGGAACGGGGATTCCCCTCCGCCACCATAGATGAGGCTCGCACCAGGGTCTCATCCATACCCCGCAACACTGCTCTCTCTCCCCATCCCCGCACTCGCAACAAGGGCAGAGTCCCCCTAGTCCTCACCTTTCACCCCACCAGCCGGCAAATACAACAAATAATCCTCCGCCATTTCCGCCACCTCCAACGTGACCCCACCACTCGCCACATCTTCCCAACCTCCCCTATGTCTGCCTTCCGCAAAGATCGCTCCCTCCGCAACTCCCTTGTCAATTCTTCCCTTCCCTCTCGTACCACTCCCTCCCCGGGCACTTTCCGTTGCAACCGCAAGAAATGCAACACCTGTCCCTTCACCTCCCCCCTCGACTCCATTCAAGGACCCAAGCAGTCGTTCCAGGTGCGACAAAGGTTCACCTGTATCTCCTCCAACCTCATCTACTGCATCCGCTGCTCTAGATGTCAGCTGATTTACATCGGGGAGACTAAGCGGAGGTTGGGCGATCGTTTCGCCGAACACCTCCGCTCAGTCCGCAATAACCTACCTGAACTCCCGGTGGCTCAGCACTTCAACTCCCCCTCCCATTCCCAATCCGACCTCTCTGTCCTGGGTCTCCTCCATTGCCAGAGTGAGCAACACCGGAAATTGGAGGAACAGCACCTCACCTTGGTTGCTTGCGTCCGGATGGCATGAACGTTGAATTCTCCCAGTTTTGCTATCCCTTGCTGTCTCCTCCCCTTCCTTAACCCTCGAGCTGTCTCCTCCCATCCCCCCGCCCTCGGGCTCCTCCTCCTCCCTTTTTCCTTCCTTCTCCCCCTCACCCCCCATCAGTCTGAAGAAGGGTTTTGGCCCGAAACGTCGCCTATTTCCTTCGCTCCATAGATGCTGCTGCACCCGCTGAGTTTCTCCAGCATTTTTGTGTACTAAAAGTAACCATGCAGGTGCAGCAGGCAGTGAAGCAAGCTAATGGCATGTTGGCCTTCACAATGAAAGGATTTGAGTATAGGAGCAAAGAGGTCCTTCTGCAGTTGTACAGGGCCCTGGTGAGACCACACCTGGAGTATTGCCTGCAGTTTTTGTCTCCTAAATCGAGTAAGGCCATTCTCGCTATTGAGGGAGTGCAGCGTAGATTCTCGAGGTTAATTCCCGGGATGGCGGGACTGTCATACGCTGAAAGAATGGAATGACTGGGCTTGTATTCACTGGATTTAGAAGAATGAGAGGGGATCTTATAGAAACATATAAAATTCCTAAGGGATTGGACAAACTAGATGCAGGAAACATGTTCCCAATGTTGGAGGGGTCACAGTTTAAGAAAAACGTTCTAACAGTTGTGAATTTGTGAAATTCTCTGCCTTGGAAGGCAGTGGAGGCTGATTCACTGGATACATTCAAAAGAGAGTTAGATAGAATTCCTACAGCTAGGGAGAAGGCAGGAACAGGATACTGATTGTGGATGATCAACCATGATCACATTGAATGGCTGTGCTGGCTCGAAGGGCCAAATGGCCTACTCCTGTACCTATTGTCCATGTTTCTAATCACCTCAGAATCGCCCATCCCAAGTAGCCTGGGGATGATATTGTTGGGCCTGCTCAGGTAGATTTTCTGGTCAGTCAAAAAGGTGTCAAGGTAATGGCCTGATTATGATGAAGGAACTGTGATTAATGACCATAACAGAATAGGGCATGACTTCAAGGGGAGTCTTGAGGCAATGGTTTCCTCACAACATTAAGGTTCTTGCCCTTCTTGGTGGTAAAGATCAAGAATGAAAGAAAGTGATGGACATTGCCCGGTTCATCATGGTTATTGACCTCCCCACTATCAAAGGGATCCACAGGAAGAGCTGCCTCAAGATGGCAGCTAATATCGTCACAGAGATTTAATTCATTGTTCTGTCCCGGTGCATATGACTGTTAAACACTTTTAGCTCTTAACTCTGGAAGGAAGGGTAGTGCGGATAAATATTATAAAAATAATCAATCGTGGCATTTATGTTGTTTAAAAATAAAGCTATTTAGGTTGGTTCCAAACTCTCCATCTCTAGCCTTGTAGATAATGGATTTTAAAATTATTCATCCAGAGCACTGTGATGGTGAGATGATAAGATATGCCAATGCATCTTGAAGGTAGTCCAGAATGTACCTACAATGCAGCAGGATGAAGGCTTTGGTAATGAGTTCTGCCGCAGACAAACTGAATCAAGCTAAATGCTCCTTTTTTTTGGATGACCTCATGAATCTTTTATTGCAGCTGCATCCATTCAGGAGAGTGATGATCCATAAATCCTTGACCTGATCATGGAGAGAGTATCAAATATTGTTCTTGTCGCCACAACATTGATGTGTCTCATCCATCCTACAGTGACTCCCAAGCAAATGGTTACGTTAACCCATCAGACAAATTTGTCTGTGCAAGATTTTTAACAGAATCTTTGCCATAGTGATAAGCATGCATGTTTTATTCATAGAACTTGTCAGAGTCCTTGACGAGACGAGAAACAACGAGATGGCCATCTCCCTTTCTGATGACCATGCCCCTTCCTTTCCCATGGCTGGGTCTGCTCACAGGTTCTGGGGTTTTCATTCCTCAGGCATTCCTCAAAACACCCTCTCATACACAGACTACCCCTACCTGCCAAGTATCTCAGTAACTTATTGCAAGCCCGAGAACTAAGTGGTAACATGCTACAATAGCAGATCCTTCAGGAATAAGAAAAATAATGCAGTTTGAACTCTTAAAAAGGTTCACAAAGCCAAATTTTGTTTATGACATTTGCTTCATCTCTCTCATTTTCAATGATATTCACCAGTTCTTATTCTGAGTACCTGGAATATTTACTGAGTGGTCCTTCAGAGTTTTTATTTTGGTTTCTCTTTTGAAATTGTTTATGATCCTTGAACTATAGACAGTAGTGCTGGTCTGTCCCTCCTATCGTGAGTGAAAAAGTCCTTGAGGAGCCATTGACCTTAGGATTTTAGTGCTTGTAGAATAGCTATTGATTGCAGCGCAGTTCAAAGTACGGGGTTTTTTTTAAAACAGGGAGAGTGTCCTTGGCTCCTTTGTAAATCTTGCGTTCATTACCTTGTTTTTAAATGTGGGAGAAAACCATTCCCCTACTATGTAGTAAATAATCATAACTACAAAAAACAGGGAGATGACAGAATTATTATCCAAATGGTTCGGCAAGTTCCCTCATTGCAAACTGAGATTTAATTTTGACAAAGGACTAAAATTGCAAAAATAAAAGCTGCGAAAACAACAATTGTAAACTACTGCAACTGTAAACTGTAATCATTATCAGACTTATTTTTTAATTTTAATTTCCAAATTGCTCCAATTGCATGCTCCCATTAATATTTTATTAAATCACGTTCCTGTTGACTTTAACTCTTGAGAAGTGTATTGATACTGTGGTGCAATGATGCTCAGCCCAAGTGATCACACTTGGCAGCATGTTTTGGTGGACCATATTGAGCTTGACTGGGTCTTTATCAGTTCCCTCAGCTCAGTCCCTGAAAATCCTTTTTCCTTGATGGATCCTACCTAAGCACAGTTGTTACAAGAAGTTTAATAGATGATTATTCTAATGTAGAATTAGGCTCCTGGTTGAAACATAGAAAATAGGTGCAGGAGTAGGCCATTCAGCCCTTCGAGCCTGCACTGCCATTCAATATGATCATGGCTGATCATCCAACTCAGTATCCCGTACCTGCCTTCTCTCCATACCCCCTGGTCCCTTTAGCCACAAGGGCCACATCTAACTCCCTCTTAAATATAGCCACTCTCCACTCTCTGTGTGAAAAATGTTTTTCTCATCAATTTCAAAAGATAAACCAAAATAAAAGCTCTGAAGGACAACTCAGTAAATATTCCAGGCACTCAGAATAAGAACTGGGGAATATAATTGAAAAGAGAGATGAAGCAAATGAAGTCCTCTGGTCTCCTCCCAAAGTAACTGTCCAGGTTAAGGATGGCAGAAGGCCATGGAACAATAGGTGAATTTGGCGGATCCAAATGAACCCCGTATATTTCAAAACTTTGCTAATTTTAAGAACATTGAATGGCCTATATTTTTTGCACCCAGGGCTTTAATGTGTAAAGAGGTTGATTCCTGTTCTTGTATATAGTTTAGTTTAACATAGAAAACATAGAAAATAGGTGCAGGAGTAGGCCATTCGGCCCTTCGAGCCTGCACCGCCATTCAATATGATCATGGCTGATCATCCAACTCAGTATCCCGTACCTGCCTTCTCTCCATACCCTCTGATCCCCTTAGCCACAAGGGCCACATATAACTCCCTCTTAAACATAGCCAATGAACTGGCCTCGACTACCCTCTGTGGCAGAGAGTTCCAGAGATTCACCACTCTCTGTGTGAAAAAAGTTCTTCTCATCTCGGTTTTAAAGGATTTCCCCCTTATCCTTAAGCTGTGACCCCTTGTCCTGGACTTCCCCAACATCGGGAGCAATCTTCCTGCATCTAGCCTGTCCAACCCCGAAGAATTTTATAAGTTTCTATAAGATCCCCTCTCAATCTCCTAAATTCTAGAGAGTATAAACCAAGTCTATCCAGTCTTTCTTCATAAGACAGTCCTGACATCCCAAGAATCAGTCTGGTGAACCTTCTCTGCACTCCCTCTATGGCAATAATGTCCTTCCTCAGATTTGGAGACCAAAACTGTACGCAATACTCCAGGTGTGGTCTCACCAAGACCCTGTACAACTGCAGTAGAACCTCCCTGCTCCTATACTCAAATCCTTTTGCTATGAAAGCTAACATACCATTCGCTTTCTTCACTGCCTGTTGCACCTGCATTCCTACTTTCAATGACTGGTGTACCATGACACCCAGGTCTCGCTGCATCTCCCCTTTTCCTAGTCGGCCACCATTTAGATAATAGTCTGCTTTCCTGTTTTTGCCACCAAAATGGATAACCTCACATTTATCCACATTATACTGCATCTGCCAAACATTTGCCCACTTACCCAGCCTATCCAAGTCACCTTGCAGTCTCCTAGCATCCTCCTCACAGCTAACACTGCCCCCCAGCTTAGTGTCATCCGCAAACTTGGAGATATTGCCTTCAATTCCCTCATCCAGATCATTAATATATATTATAAATAGCTGGGGTCCCAGCACTGAGCCTTGCGGTACCCCACTAGTCACTGCCTGCCATTGTGAAAAGGACCCGTTTACTCCTACTCTTCTAGTTTAGAACAGCCCCTTCTGCCCAGAATATCTTGCTGCACATGATGTCAAGGACAACTCTTATCTGCCTGCACGTAATCCATATCCTCCATTCCTTACATGATTGCAATTGTCATGCATCTTTCATTGCCTGCCCATTTTATTTTGCACCTGCTGACTCCTGATTCTTAGCTGCTCCATCCTCCATTAAGGAAAAGACAGTCCATGATATGTGAGGGGGTGGTTGGTCATGGACTGGTGCACCTATCAAGCTTACCATGGCCTCCCAGCAAAAAGTTCCCTGGGGAGGTTGAGGCAGAGAAATGTCAGGAGTTAACAAGCTGGAATCAGCTTTTATCTTTCACAGCATAATAGTGAATTACATGTTACATGACAGCAAAGTAGACCATAGAGCCAGCCTTCCTCTTAATCCTTCTGCTGAAATCAATGTGTAAACTCCATTCTAACTTCTCTCCCTCACATCATTGGCGGGAGGTAAACCTGAGAGTAGCACTTTGCAGTTTTTAAACATTGTTCAGATGCAGGGACATTTAAAATATATGCAGATTGCTGTAAATAAGTTAAAGTATTTTCAGAATTAAAATGATTAAAACACATTAAAACATAATCAATAAAAAAAATAAAGAACTGAATTTTTACATCCTAATTACAGATTGAGAACCCCACTCAAATGAGTGGGGTTCAGCCCAGAACCTGATGCAACTGGTGTTGAAGGACTGAGTGGCCGATGTTGCAAATACAGGTCTACATGAATTTGAGACATTCTAATTTGAGAGCAGAATGAGTTAGCCCATTATGTTATTTGCCTTCCCTCAGGCAGAGTTAATTTCGGCACTTTGATACATAAAGCAAAGCCCTCTGAATACAGCATGGTTCTCTCGTTTATAAAGCCTCAATGCATCAGCGATGTTGTGTTGGAATAGCTGCTGTAGTGACCATTCTGATATGATTAACACTTGTTAAATAGTTTGGTTACTGATCACTTTGATACGCAATCTGAAAGATGATAGGCCAGTTAATCAGTTTATATTTTGGATCATTTTGCTAGAAGTAGTAGATTTACTACTCGCTGGGTCCTATAGATCGACCCTTGGTGTTTATTTCACACAGGAGAATATCACTCATTTCCATTTTATCATTTGATTTCTGGGAACTGGGCACTGTTGGCCATGTGAGCGTTCATTACTCTTTCCTAAGTGACCTTGACAAATGTTGTAAGCTGCCTTTTGAAACTGTTGCACTCCTCTGGTGAAAGTACTCCCACAGTTGGGCAAGTCTGTAGGGCAAAGACTTCCAAGAATTACTCAGCGTCATTGAAGTGACACTGTGGTTTCCTCATACTTCAGAGAAACTTGTGCAGTGATGTCCTGGAGCTGGGATGATTGTCCTCCAACCAGGGCCGGCCTTAGGAGGTGCGGGGCCCAATTGGGAATAATGTTGGTTCCCAGCCAAGGTCTGTAGAATCATAGAAATATAAATAAAGTCTATTATAGACTTTATATCTCTATGGTAGAATGGAAAGTACTCAAAATGTGCGCTTAAAAAGTGCATGCGACTTAATGGACCAAACAGATCTAAGCTACATTTTAGTATAAAATTGCATACATGTAAGCCTACAAGTAAGCTTACAAAATGTGTAGATCGCCTCTGAAAAGTACATAGTTGCAATACCACTTGTTTTAATGACTGAAATGAAAAAAAAAAGTGATTTAATTAACTAGATCCTGGAAAACCAATAACCATTGGCGAAAAACCAGTCCAGGCATTAAATTTGGGCTTCAGCCCCATCCTAGCCTTTGGGCTTCTACCCCATCCTAACTTAGTTGTGTGTGTTTGTGTGCTAGTTGTGTGTGCGTTAATTGTCTGCCCCTTAAGAATTTTGTAAGTTTCTATAAGATCCCCCCTCAATCGTCTAAATTCTAGCGTGTACAAGCCGCGTCTATCCAGTCTTTCTTCATATGGAAGTCCTGCAAAATGTATGACTCCAACCATTGAAGTATTTTCACTATGATGCCCATTGACAATTTAACTAGGGCACCTTGATGCCATACATTTTTTAATGCCACTTTGTTGTCAAGGATATTCACTCTCAGAATGTCTTCATTTAATTCTTACCTTCTTACACAATTCTTTACTTAACTCTGGCTTCTCTGTCCTTGCGAGGTTGTTGTTTTTAGCAGTATGTGCCAGGAGCATAGTAGCACCATTATTGGCAAGTTCCTGGTGCCTGTATGAGATGTGTCACCATTGATCTCCTTCGTAGTTAGTAGAGCAGCTGGGTCACAGCACCAGAGACGCGGGTTCGATCCTGACCTCTGGTCCTGTCTGCCTAGAGTTTCCACATTCTCCCCTGTTGGTTTCCTGCAGGGGTTCCGGTTTACATTCCATATATATTCTGGTTGGTAGGTTAATTGGCCGTAGATTGTGTGCAGGGAGTGGGTGAGAAAGTAGGATAACATGGAACTAATGTGAACGGTGATCAGTGGTCGTCGTTGGCTCGGTGGCCTGTGTCCATGCTGTATCTATCAATAACATCTCTCTCACAATTACCTTGTGCTTACTTCGATTCCCTTCTCCAATAGCATCCAATAGTTTTTTCAAGTCCTCGAGATTCTTTGCCCTTCCAACCAAAGATCATAGAGCGGAGCTTCCAACCACTTCTCTACTCCCATGGCTGCCCCTTCTTCTTCCCTCCAACCAATCCATATACACCCCCCTTCTCTGCCTTATGTTGCTCCACTCACCTTTTATTTCTCTCAATCGTAATTGTATCTCTCGAAGAATGTCTCTCAACTAGTTTCTGTCCTTCACGTCCTCTGTTCTCTTCCCTCTGGACCCTCTTTTGTCGGGAACATACAGCTTCTAAAATATACAACGGTATGATATATTTTAGAAATAAACTGTTTTGTTTGCTAGAATAACAACGGCAAATTCAAATACTCAGCAAATCAGGCTGCCTCGGTGGAGACAAAAACAGTTTATAGTTGCAAGTTAATAACTTTACCTTGCACTAAACGTTGTGCCATTATCATGTAACCACACACTGTAAATGGCTCGGTTGCAATCATGTTTTGTCTTTCTGCTGACTGGTTAGCACACAACAAACGCTTCTCACTGTACCTCGGTACAATAAACGAAACGAAATTTTGTTCTCCCTTTCAATTGGCGTCGGCGGTTAGAAGGCGTACATTATAGAGATGTGAGCAAATACAAGTGATATTTCAAGGTTCTTTCTGGCTGCATAAGTCAGCCTACACACGTTCCCTGAAGTTTCAGAGCTTCGGAATTCTGTTACAACCAGATCAATTAACTGCTTCAGGTCCCTCTAAAGACTGATCCCAATCTATATGTTCTGATGGCCATTGGGCTGAACTTCAAACTGTGTCTCAATCAAACCTACACTGGTTGGCTGGATATTTCCACCGTTTTGCTTTTGATCAATTCATAACTGTGCTTGTTTGCCTCTTCTGCCTTGGTGTGACTGACTCTTGAAGTATCTTCATAGGTTCTCCAGGTGTCCCCTGCGTCGCTGGTCCAACTTGTTCTACACAGCTTGTCAAATCTTAACAGAAGTCTCGAGTCAAGTGGCATCCTCGGGGTCAGAACTTGCCTCATCTTTCTTCCCGTATCTCCAGGCCCGCTCCTGTGCTGTACTCTTCCATGTGCTTGGGACAGGCAGGCATCACCAAAGGTACTATGATCTTTGGGCATCACTGTGCGGAATCCCACCCGCTTCTACAAACAGATACGTTTATTGCGAGAGGATAACGGCAGAGGCGATCATCAGTTAACCTCATTCTTCGGAGCCTGAAGTAAGAAAGCAACAACAACAAAATCCGATAATACACCAAAGCAGTTTCGGGAACTGGACAAAGAGAGAACATGCGATCTGATGTTGTTTGCGCAAATATATCGCATGATTCTCGCGTGTGTGGGGGAGAGGCTTCACAGATAGTGTACAATGCCTTACGTGGTACTGCACCCCGATCAATCAAGGACAGATAATTGTACTGAGGGAGAGGTAAATAAAAGATGCGTTGATAATAATTCATTATTCGTGCCTTGTGCTACTAATTTTCCAGTAAGGTTGCATCTTCGCAAATGATGAATTGTGACACGGACCTATCCGCTGTCTCGGCAACAATGATTAAACAGCCCATATCTGGAAGTCCAGGCAAAGCTAATAATTGACAGGGATCAGATATAACCACCAAGTTAAACTAGCGCTAGGCTCATTCTCGGAATAATGCTACTGGGGTTCGGTGATGTTTATAGCACTATGAACTGACCGGGATCTACCTGCACACGATGAACGAGTGTGGCTTAAGGAGGCTTCTCCTAACCCTACTCTTACTTGGAGGAAGCGCCACTGTCCAAGGCGAACCAGGGGCGGGGAAAGTCGTCTGGGAGAAATGGAACCACGACTATATGAAGAACAGCAAGCGTTTTCTGTACGATTCCTTTCCTGCAAACTTTCTATGGGGCGTGGGGAGCTCTGCGTTTCAGATTGAGGGAGGTTGGAAGAAGGATGGGAAAGGACCCTCTGTCTGGGATCTCTTCACTCACAACGAGTTTTCCAGATTCAACAACACCACCGCGGATATCTCCAGCAGCAGCTACACCTTCTTGGAGAAGGACTTGGAGGCCCTTGAATTCCTGGGTGTCTCCTCTTATCTTTTCTCCATCTCGTGGCCCCGCTTGTTTCCAAATGGAGAAGTAGAATCTGTCAACGTCAAGGGCCTCCAGTACTACAATACACTCATTGACTCCCTGATCCAGAGGAACATTACTCCCATTGTCACCCTCTACCACTGGGACCTGCCCTTCGCATTGCAAGAACAACACGGAGGCTGGACCAGCCAGGCTATGGTTGACATATTTAACCAATACGCCAAATTCTGCTTTCAGACATTTGGGGATCGTGTTAAATTCTGGATCACAATCCACAATCCTTTCCTGATCGCCTGGCATGGGTATAAAACAGGAAATTATCCCCCGGGACAGAGAAATAATCTTGCAGCTATGTATACTGTGGGGCACAACATGATTAAGGTAAACATTTAAACTGAAATTACTTCCATTGTTTTGGAGTCCTTAAATATCTATTCTCTCGGTGACTATTAAAGATATTTTGCTCCCAAATAAACCACCTGCTTTGTAAGTAAAGGAACGTCCAATCTGGAATCATAACTAAAGAGAATGGCAGGCACTCTCACATTTCACACTGAAAGATTAGTTTACCCTTGCGACTAGATTATATTTATGTGATTGTGTTGCATTTGATTTACTCACTGACCTCTGGCAGTTTTGTTCTCAGTCCCTGTCCAAATCTACCATGGCCTTCACTATTCTTCTATTTTGTGAAGCATACACGGATATTTTGGAGTTTAAATGTTCTATGTAAATGTAAGTGTAGTAGGGTTATAGCAGAAGGAAATCAACTAGATTGCTTTAGTGTGAAAACCATAGAGAGTGCAGAATTTTTACAGCCCATTAAGGATGTGCTTTTCAGCCGGAACAAAGATAGTCCAAAAATACAAATGGAAGATCTAGTCCTAATCCTAGTGAATGTAGCCGGGCAAGTGGCTGATTTCTCAGTGGAAGAGTACTTTGTAGATAGTGGTTTTTAGTTATGGAAAGGGATAAGGTTGATATGGAAATTAAGGTCCTGAATTGGGAGAAGGCTAATTTCAATATCACTGCACTGAGATATGGTGAAAAACTTTGTTTGGATGCTATCCAGTAAAATACTGTACATGGGTACAATCAAACCATTATACACATACAATAGGTGTTGCAAAGAGAAACATACCAGAGTGCAGAACATAGTGTTACAGCATTATAGCATTACTGTTACAAAGGGCAATTTTGTTTTTTACGTGTAGATTTGAAATGCATAGATTGTGAGATCGGGACTATGCTTTTATCTTATGAGAGGACTGTTTAATAGTCTGATAACAGTGGGGAAGAAGCTATTCCAGAATTTGATGATTTGTGCTTTCAAGCTTTGGTATCTACTGCCTAATGACCAGGATGTAATTGGTCATTGATTATGTTGGCTGCTTGCAACAGGTCCATGGCAGATGTCATCTCATAGCTGGAATACCAGGATATTCCACTCATACGCTCATCACTGGAATATCTGGATAACAAGGACAATTACGTTAAAATCATATTTAATGATTACAGAGGACAGCATGTCTCTTGCCAACTTCTGTAGATGCACTGTAGAGAGCATCCTATCAAGTGCATCACAGCTTGGTTTGACAACAGCTCTGCCCAAGACGGCAAGAAATTGCAGAGCAGCGGATGTAGTCCTGTGTGTCACACAAGATCTAGATTTTAAAATGGGGAGATGTTTGATAATTTTGTGGTCTTTAAGGAGGATATTTCACCAAGGCATAATGAAATGTATCCCAATCTGCCTGGCAAGCAAGGGAGGAGAGAGATTTTTAAATTGTTGTTGGTCAGAGGTGAGGAACTGGGTGAGCGAAGGAGAGCTATTGCAGTGCCTTTATTCAAGAAGGGCAGCAGAAATAACCTAAATAACTGCAGGCCTGGGAGTCTAAAGTCAGTGTAGGAAATGTTATAGGAGAAGATTTTGAGGGATAAGATTCATCTACACTTAGAAAGGCAGGGATTAATCAAATATAACATGGGAAGGATGCTGTCTGACCAATTTGATAGCATTTTTCAAATAAGTAACAAAGCATTCTGGTGAGGGCAATATGGTTAATGTAGTCTGCATGAACTTCATTAAGGCCCTTGACAAAATCCCATGGGATCCAGGGCAAGTTAGCAAATTGGATCCTAAATGAGCTTGGTGATAAAAGACAGAGGACCATGGTGAAGTAATTTATTTGTTTAAGATGCTGGAAAATCGTAGGTATACAAAAGTGCTGGAGAAACTCAGCGGGTGCAGCAGCATCTATGGAGCGAAGGAAATGGGCAAAGTTTCGGGCCGAAACCCTGCCTATTTCCTTCGCTCCATAGACGCTGAGTTTCTCCAGCATTTTTGTGTACCTATGGTAAAGTAATTGTTTTGTGACTGTAAATCCATTTCCAGTGGTGCACCACTGGGATCCGCACTATACATGAATGATTCCTGTGACAGCAGGTACAATAACTAAATTTGCAGAAGTTATGAAAATCAATGGTGCTGTTGATAGTGAGGAGGATGCTTTTAGTCTACAGGCTGATATTGTAAGAAGGGCAAAACAATGGCAGATGGCATTTAATCTTGAGAAATGTGAGGTGGTGCACTTTGGGAGGCCTAGGACACTAAAATGCTCCTCCCCAGGGAAACTCTTGCTGAATATCATTTGCAGCCTCTCCAGTGCAATCATTCCCTTCCTCTCATTTGATAATCAGAACTGTACGCAGTACT